>NW_027394277.1:565879-598557 GCF_049309525.1 Garra rufa | reverse complement strand
ACAGGTGATGGAAACTAAAGACCTTATGTACGGTAAACATACCAGATAACGAAAGACACCTTGTCTATCACTATGTTTGTCTGATCTACTTACAGCTGACAGACACAAATGGCTTCTGTATGCAAACAACTTGCCCAAACTTAATGGGAGAGCCTCTAGGGACCTCAGAAGTGGCTTATTTATTGAATCCAAGCCCAATCACTGGCGTGGCCATGGACAAACTCAAATAGATGTCCTGACGGAGTCATTGCGTGACTCTGCTTGCAAGGCAGATGTATTAATATTCCTCAGACACACACACACACGCACACACACACACACACACACACACACACACACACACACACACACACACGCACACACACACACACACACACACACACACACACACACACACACACACACACACACACACACACATGTTGGGTTTACATGTTTTATGGGGACATTCCATAGGCGTAATGGTTTTCATACTGTACAAACCGTACTTTCTATCACCCTACACCTAAACCTAGCCCTCACAGGAGATTGTGCATACTTTTACTTCCTCAAAAAAACTCATTGTGCATGATTTATAAGCCTGTTTCCTCATGGGGACCTGAGAAATGTCCCCACAAGGTCAAAATCTACTGGTATTCCTATCCTTGTGGGGACATTTGGTCCCCATAACGCGATGAATACCAGGTACACACACACACACACACACACACACACACACACACACACACACTGGTTTACATGTTTTATGGGGACATTCCATAGGCGTAATGGTTTTTATACTGTACAAACCGTATTTTCTATCGCCCTACACCTACCCTACACCTAAACCTAGCCCTCACAGGAGATTGTGCACACTTTTACTTCCTCAAAAAAACTCATTGTGCATGATTTATAAGCCTGTTTCCTCATGAGGACCTGAGAAATGTCCCCACAAGGTCAAAATTTACTGGTATTCCTATCCTTGTGGGGACATTTGGTCCCCACAACATGATGAATACCAGGTACACACACACACACACACACACACACACACACACATCCTGTAGAGATGCATGCTATCCTAATTCTAATTCAAAAAGAGACGGGGTGTGGAGGTAAGAGCCACGTCCAACTGGATTGGTCCGAGTCCCACAAGGTCGCAGCGGGGCTGGTATTCAGCGAAGCAGGCTTATAAATTTAGCTTCATGAAAAGCCATGGATTATGTCTTGGGACTCTCAGATTTCGTCTTCAGAGGAGTGGTTGTGATGGCCACCCCTCAGGTGTTAAGAGGTGGGAGATATTTCAATCACACTGCACTCACTCACACCGTCCTTCTCGGTCGCTTCGCCTCTCTGGAGCCCTGAGCACTGCATTCAAGCTGGATTTTGGATTTATTATTAAGAACTGAGGTCTGAGGACTTAGGGGTGATGTGTGGGGTGTGAGAGAGACCTTTGAACTACGGACTAAAACGGATTCATTGCAAAATAAATTGGAAGAACTGTCATGGATGCATTAGCTTTAGAGGCAAAGGGGGCTAAGAACGAAGGCGCACCAGCCGCTTCTGGGCAAGGATCTTCCAAACCTAGACCAAAACCCCCCAAAAAAGCGAAACGAATTGTTTACTTTGAGTTGGAGATACTACACATCAAAACCCGGGAAAAACTGCTGCTTCTGGATAAGGTATGTGCTTTTTAAAACTTAAATACCATACAAGGGACAGGCGGATACTGGCTGGTCTTCCAGCCTGGTCCATAGCTGGTTTACAGGCTGCTTTTAGAGTGGTTTTGACCATTTCGTTTTCTGGTCAGGACCAAGCTTCTGGAGACTGGCTAAAACCAGCTACTTCCAGCTTAAACCAGCTAAGATCAGTCAAACATCTTATGCTGGTTTTAGCCTTTTTTCTTTCTCTGTGACTTTATGTTGTCTTAATACTAAACAGTATATTTGTGACCCCGGGACCACAAAACCAGTCATAAGGGTAAATATTTCAAAATTGAAATTTTATATACAATATAAAGCTGAATAAATAAGCTTTCCATTAATGTATAGGATAGGACAATATTTGGCTGAAATACAACTATTTAAAAAAATCTGTAATCTACTGAATAAAAAAAAAAAAAGGTAATTGCGATTGTTTCACAATTCAGACTTTTCTTCTCAGAATTGCATCATATAAACTTGCAGTTAAGACATCCTTTAACACAATTACGAGTTTGTATCTCACAATTCTGACTTATTTTCTTCACAATTGTGAGATATAAATTTACCAACTGCAAGTTAAAAGTTACAAAGTCCAGCTCTGAGGAGAAAAAAGACTGATATGTTCACAGAATTGTGAGTTTATATCTTGGAATTCTGACTTTATTACTTGCAATTGTAAGTTAATATCATGCAATTGTGACTTTATAACTTGCATCTGAGTTTATATCATGCAATTCTGACTTTATTACTTGCAATTGTGAATTTATATCATGCAATTCTGACTTTATTACTTGCAATTGTGAATTTATATCATGCAATTCTGACTTTATAACTTGCAATTGTGAATTTATATCATGCAATTCTGACTTTATAACTTGCAATTGTAAGTTAATATCATGCAATTCTGACTTTATAACTTGCAATTGAGTTAATATCATGCAATTCTGACTTTATAACTTGCAATTGAGTTAATATCATGCAATTCTGACTTTATTACTTGCAATTGTGAGTTAATATCATGCAATTCTGACTTTATAACTTGCAATTGAGTTAATATCATGCAATTCTGACTTTATAACTTGCAATTGTGAGTTAATAGCATGCAATTCTGACTTTATTACTTGCAATTGTGAGTTAATATCATGCAATTCTGACTTTATAACTTGCAATTGTAAGTTAATATCATGCAATTCTGACTTTATAACTTGCAATTGAGTTAATATCATGCAATTCTGACTTTATTACTTGCAATTGTGAGTTAATATCATGCAATTCTGACTTTATAACTTGTAATTGAGTTAATATCATGCAATTCTGACTTTATTACTTGCAATTGTGAATTTATATCATGCAATTCTGACTTTATAACTTGCAATTGTAAGTTAATATCATGCAATTCTGACTTTATAACTTGTAATTGAGTTAATATCATGCAATTCTGACTTTATAACTTGTAATTGAGTTAATATCATGCAATTCTGACTTTATTACTTGCAATTGTGAATTTATATCATGCAATTCTGACTTTATAACTTGCAATTGTAAGTTAATTTCATGCAATTCTGACTTTATAACTTGCAATTGAGTTAATATCATGCAATTCTGACTTTATAACTTGCAATTGAGTTAATATCATGCAATTCTGACTTTATAACTTGCAATTGAGTTAATATCATGCAATTCTGACTTTATAACTTGTAATTGAGTTAATATCATGCAATTCTGACTTTATTACTTGCAATTGTGAATTTATATCATGCAATTCTGACTTTATAACTTGCAATTGTAAGTTAATATCATGCAATTCTGACTTTATAACTTGCAATTGAGTTAATATCATGCAATTCTGACTTTATAACTTGCAATTGAGTTAATATCATGCAATTCTGACTTTATAACTTGCAATTGAGTTAATATCATGCAATTCTGACTTTATAACTTGCAATTGTAAGTTAATATCATGCAATTCTGACTTTATAACTTGTAATTGAGTTAATATCATGCAATTCTGACTTTATTACTTGCAATTGTGAGTTAATATCATGCAATTCTGACTTTATAACTTGTAATTGAGTTAATATCATGCAATTCTGACTTTATTACTTGCAATTGTGAATTTATATCATGCAATTCTGACTTTATAACTTGCAATTGTAAGTTAATATCATGCAATTCTGACTTTATAACTTGTAATTGAGTTAATATCATGCAATTCTGACTTTATAACTTGTAATTGAGTTAATATCATGCAATTCTGACTTTATTACTTGCAATTGTGAATTTATATCATGCAATTCTGACTTTATAACTTGCAATTGTAAGTTAATATCATGCAATTCTGACTTTATAACTTGCAATTGAGTTAATATCATGCAATTCTGACTTTATAACTTGCAATTGAGTTAATATCATGCAATTCTGACTTTATAACTTGCAATTGAGTTAATATCATGCAATTCTGACTTTATAACTTGCAATTGTGAGTTAATAGCATGCAATTCTGACTTCATAACTTGCAATTGTGAGTATATACTGTATCTCACGATTCTGAGAAAAAAATGTAATTGAGAGTTTGAATCATGTAATTCTGAGAAAAAAGTCGGAATCGTGAGATAAGTCGCAATAATAATAAAAAAAAAATCAATGGCGGAAACGAGTTTGGATAGGAATCTGAGGGTGCAAAAAACTTGAAATATTGATCACCTTTAAAGTTGTCCAAATGGAATTCTTAGCAATGCATTTTACTAATCAAAGATAAGTTAGTTATTTCTGGTAGGAAATTTACAAAATATCTTCACAGAAATTGATCCTTGACTAATCAATCATTTTGACCCATACAATGTATTTTTGGCTATTGCTACAAATAAACCCGTGCGACTTAAGACTGGTTTTGTGGTCCAGAGTCACATTTAATCACTGGGTTTAGACTCTTAAGCTGAACATAATACAGAGAAGTAAAGAAACCATCTGTAATCATCAGCTGTTATAAATTACAGATAGCTAACAGTAATGTGAGCGCAACTAATGCACATGCTGTAACTTTGTAGTAATAAAGTGGCCACTATCAGGCAGGTTTTGCATTAGTCATGTTGCTTTTGCAACATGAGAGTCTTCTCCGAGCTTCCAGGAATTCCTATGTGAGATCCGTTGCATATCGAGAATAGAGTAAACCTGATTTATGACTGTATGGAGAAAACGGAAAAGATTAACACTATTTGTATATGCATAATGTGTGTTTGCATATTTATGTATTTTAATTGCAAAAAAGACTGTGGAAATTTAGCAGCTGTTTGTCTGTCTGCAGGTAGAGCCAACGGCCACTATTTTGGACATTAAGTCTATGTTCCACAAATCAAGTAAGTTGTGCTCGGTGCTAAAGAAGCTATGAAACCGTGAAGGCTTTCTTAAAATAGCTTTCGACAAGGAAGATGATAAGTTGATGACATAGAAATAATGGGTTTAGCAAAGTCTTACATGTCAGGCTTCAATTTTCACAGATCCACACTGGTATCCTGCCAGACAGTCTTTATGCCTGGACCCAAGTGAGTACATATGCTTTATAACAGTTGTTAAAAACACATTTGACATACTTTAAACTTAGTAACACATAAATTGTATGTTAATGTTATTGAATTATAACATGAATAAATGGAGAAACACTCTAAAAAAATGCTTATTTCCTACAGTAAATATAACTTTAAGGGCGAATAACACCTTTAAAATAACTTAAAAACTTCTCAATATTTAGATTTTTTGCACCCTCAGATTCCAGATTTTCAAATAGTTGTATCTCGGCCAAATGTTTCTTGTCCTAACAAACCATACATCAATGGAAAAATTATTTATTCAGCTTACATGATGTATAAATCAATAAAAAGTTTCAAATAGACCCTTATGGCTGGTTTTGTGGTCCAGAGTCATATTTGTGATGGACATTGATAATAATCATCTTTGGTCTTTGGTCATCTACTTTGAAGGCATCTTGAGTAAAATAGCTCCATATTTAACAAAGCAACTGCAAAACACTTGAACCGGAAGCAACAAGACCTGTTTTACAGAATATAGAAATCTGTTGCGCATGACCCCCATTGTTAATTTCAGAAGGAAAACCTCTAAGAGATGAGGAAATCCTTCAGGAGCTCCCTGTGGGAACCACCGCAACCTTCTACTTCAGAGATCTGGGACCCCAGATGGCCTGGGGAACTGTGAGTATTTTGCCCAACAGACAAACAACAACTGAACCACACACAATCATCGCATACAGAAGTGGTTCGCAAACTTTTTGACTTCAAGACCCTCACTGTCAAAGACAATAAGGCCACAGAAGATGTTTAAACTAGGGAGATTATTGAACTAAGTATATCATCTTAGAAACTTCGAGGCCAGTGTGTTGAGGCAAGTTGAAGCTAACCTTTGCAGGACAGTGACCCTCTAGGACACTCCTGTCTTAAAGGGTTAGTTTAACAAAAAATGAAAATTAGCCCATGATTTGCTCACCCTCAAGGCATCCTAGGTGTATATGACTTCCTTCTTTCAATCGAATCCAATCTGAGTTATTACAAAATTGTCCTGGCTCTTCCAATCTTTATAATGGCAGTGGGTGGGTGTTTCTGTTCAAAAAGTCCAAAAGAAGTCCAATAAAGCACATCCATCCATAATAAATAGTGTCTCACACAGCTCTAGGGGGTGAATAAAGGCCTCCTGTAGCGAATCGATGCAAGTTTGTAAGAAAAATATCTAGATTTACAATGTTATATGTTATTTTTCTCTAGCTTGCTCTAACTGTCACATAGGACGTATGCGTAGCGCAAGCGGCGGTGAGAAGTGACAGACGTGGAAGTGCAGTGAAGAGAGCAAAACAAAACACTGGTTATGAATTAAAAGTACAAAATGAGGATTTGTAAAGAAAAATGTCTGAGGATTTCGACATAAGCCAAGAGGAGACTGGTTTTCCTTTGCTGAAGTAAGGAAACATTGCTTCCTTTGCTCCTGTAAACAAACGTTGGTTCTTGTGAGACTAGCATGTTCTAACGGTTTGCAGTAAGCGTAAGTTAGAGTAAAGTGTTTATATCGCTTTAAATATGGATACTTTTCTTACAACAACACATTGATTTGCTGCAGGAGGCCTTTATTCACCCCCCGGAGCCAAGTGAGGCACTTTTTTATGGATGGATGTGCTTTATTGGATTACTTTTGGACTGTTGAACAGAAACACTCACCCACTGCACTAGAACATGCTCTCATGCTTGGTGGTTTGAAAAACGCATTATATTTCACATGATTTACATTATTACTGTACAATAGCTTTCACCCCAGCCTGGCACAAATGGCTTGATTAGTTCCGGGTTTGAAGCCCGCCTTCTGAAAAACAAAATGTGTTGTGATTGGTTAGCAGTTACACTGCAAAATGTGTTCCAATTGGCGATCAGCTTAGACGCATTTTTTAGTCCTGTCATGCCCCTTCCCAAAGCAGCAAATTCTGTGTGCAACTGTTAGTGCAAGCTAGATTAAAGTGATTCTTACGTTTCCATAACTGGACCCCTTTAAGGACCCCTTGAAATCTTTTTGACATTGTTTTTAAAAGAGCAGCCTGTACATTGTACTATACTATAAATAAATCACGTTTTGTGTTCCAGAGAACAAAGAAGTTAATAATATGTGGTTGCATCTGTGCAATTAGTAGCATTTTACAATGGCCTTAAAGGTGGCTCATCAGAATTTAGTTTCAGTATTATAATCTTTGTCTAATCTTTCATTGGCATGTTACAGGGCGTTTGGCTCTCTTATTTAAAAGTCAGGTCAGTGGCTGTACAGTGTGTGCACAGGCCTCTGGCTCAGTTTTCTCTCACCTCCCTACGACTCAATGCTCTTTCTCAGAACACAGTAATCTCTCTGGCACCGTTTGCCCACAGGTGTTGATCCCATTCACCTTCTGCATGCATAACCCCCTTACCCACTTCTGTTCTGACTTCCACAGGACAGGGATGATGTCAGCACATGGGAGGCACATTAAAATGTGTTTGTGAATGTGTTTGCAGGTGTTCCTCATCGAATGCATTGGACCACTTGTCATATATCTGCTGTTTTATTTTCGACTGCCTTTAATCTACGCTCCCAAGTATGAGTTCACCGCCAGTAAGCATTTGGTTGTGCAGTAAGTATCATGAAGAACACTGTGTCAGAGATGTGACTTTTTCTTTTAGTCTGTTGGATTCTGTCCAGACTGTGGGAACAGTGTCTCCTAACAGCTGACCTACAAGATACTGGCCCAGAAGTGTATTTTGGGAATTATGCTGAAAAGCATTTGATTGATGTCTCTCAGGAATAAACTTTTATTTGATGATCTGGTATTAAACTGAACTCGCTGAACTGAGCGTCTGTCTGTTTTTCACAGTATAGCCTGTGTGTGTCATTCCTTCCACTATGGGAAGCGAATCTTGGAGACGTTGTTCGTCCATCGCTTCTCCCATGGCACCATGCCAATGCGCAACATTTTTAAAGTAAGGATGCCTCGCATTTGCGTGTGTTTTCAGTTTAATTTATATGTATATACAGTTAAGCCCAAAATTATTCATACTCCTGGCAAATTCTGACTTTAAATTACTTTTATTTAACCAGCAACTTTTTTGTACCAGAAATGACACAGGCTTCTCCCAAAAGATAATAAGACGATGTACAAGAGGCATCATTGTGGAAAAAAATATTTCTCAGCTTTTATTTACATTTGAACAAAAAAGTGGCATGTCCAAAATTATTCATACCCTTTGCGAACTGTTCACAGTGTATGGGAAAATCCAAAGTTCTATACCATTCCAAATAGTCCAAGCTGTTCTAAAGCATCCTAATTACCCTGATTCCCTGATACCCTGACACCCAGGGAAAAGCTGTTTTAATCAACTCAACAAGTGAAAAACAGAAGCTCTCTGCTGTTGGTTTGTGGACAGTCATGGCTAAGACAAAGGAGCTCACTGAGGACCTGCGGCTGCGCATCGTGGTTGCTCACAAGTCAGGAAAGGGCTATAAGACCATATCTAAATGTTTTGAAGTTCCAGTGGCTACAGTGCAAAGTATTATAAAATAATACAAGACGTTCCACACTGTGAAAAATCTCAGAGGATGTGGTCAGAAGCCAAAAGTGACACCTGTGCTGGCCAGGAGGATAGTGAGAGAGATAAAAAAGAATCCAAGGATCACCACCAAGGCCATCCTGAGGCAGACAGTCTAACAGACACTGCACACCACTGGGTTCCATGGATGCAAACCAAGGAGGACATCACTTCTCCAGATAAGGAAAGGAGGAGGTGAAGTGAGGCCAAGTATGGTGACCCATACTAGGAATTTGTGCTCTGCATTTAACCCATCCAAGTGCACACACACAGCAGTGAACACACACACCGTGAACACACACCCGGAGCAGTGGGCAGCCATTGCGGCGCCCGGGGAGCAGTTGGGGGTACGGTGCCTTGCTCAAGGGACTCACCTCAGTCGTGGTATTGAGGGTGAAGAGAGTGCTGGTAATTCACTCCCCCCACCTACAATCCACGCCAGACCTGAGACTCGAACCCGCAACCTTTGGGTTGCAAGTCTGACTCTCTAACCATTAGGCCACGGCTGCCCCGGCACACAAAAAGGCACACAAAAGCCCGCTTGGCCTTTGCAAATGCTCATCTGGACAAAGAAGAAGACTTCTGGTCTTCTGTTTTATGGTCAGATGAAACAAAAATTTAATTGTTTGGCCACAATGATGTAGCCTTCATTTGGCGTAAAAAAGGAGAAGCCTTCAACCCTAAGAACACCATCCCCACTGTCAAACATAATGGTGGGAACCTAATGTTTTGGGGGTGCAATACATCAAAATTCTCAACAACAACATCAGGCAGTCTGCAGAAAAACTTGGCCTTGGGCACCAGTGGACATTTCAGCATGACAACGACCCAAAACACACAGCAAAAGTGGTGAAGAAATGGTTAACAGACAAAAACATTATCGTTTTGAAGTTGCCCAGCCAGAGTCCTGACTTAAATCCAATTGAGAATCTGTGGAGGGAGCTAAAGATCAGGGTGATGGCAAAGAGACCCTCCAACCTGAAAGAGTTGGAGCTCATCACTAAAGATGAATGGACAAAAATACCAGTGGAGACATGCAAAAAGCTGGTCAGCAATTATAGGAAGCGTTTGATTGCTGTAATAGCCAATAAAGTCTTTAGTATTGATTATTGAGAAGGGTATGAATAAATGAATACATGCCTCTTGTACATCGTCTTATTATCTTCTGGGAGACGTCTGTTTCATTTCTAATAGAAAAAAAACTTGCTGGTTGAATAAAAGTAACTTTAAGTCAGAATTTGCCAGGGGTATGAATAATTTCGGGCTTGACTGTATATACTGTTCAAAAGTTAATGTTTTTGAAAAGGCTTTTTTTGAACAAAAATAAAGTAAAAACAGTAAAATTGTGAAATATTGTGACAATTTAAAAGATCAGTTTTCTATTTGAATGTATTTAAAATGTAATTTTTCTTGTGATGCAAAGCTGAATTTTCAGCATCATTACTCCAATCTTTAATGTCACACGATCCTTCAGAAATCATTATAATTTGCTGATTTAGTGCTCAAGAAGCATTTATTATTGCTATCAATGAAAAAAAATGTAAATGTAAGTAACATGTGACAGTTTCTTTAACAGAACTGTTCCTACTACTGGTGCTCTGCTGCATGGATGGCTTACTACATCAATCACCCCCTCTACACACCACCATGTATGTTACATGTCACTCATCTTTTTCGTCACTTAGATTATTATTGTATGCTAAATGCACTAAACTGTTGTCCTTAAAGTGATAGTTCACCCAAAAATGAAAATTCTGTCATTAATTACTCACCTTCATGTCGTTCCAAACCTGTAAGACCTTTGTACATGTTCTGAGCACAAGTTAAGATATTTTTGATGAAATCCGAGGGCTTTCTGACCCTGGTTAGACGGCAACACAACTGGCATGTTCAAGGCCCAGAAAGGTAGTAAGGACATTGTTAAAATAGTCCATGTGATATCAGTGGTTCAAAAATAACAACAACATGGTACTCTTGTGAATGCACAGAAATTGAAAAAAAAAAAGGCATTACTTTTACTAGCTTGCCTACTATGCAGCGTCAGAAAGCTCTCGGATTTCATTAAAAATATCTTCATGTTCTGAAAATGAACGAAGGTCTTGAAGGGTTTGGAATGCGGTGTGGGTGAGTAATTAATGACTGATTTTTTTATTTTTGGATGAATTTACCCTTTAAAGTCAGTCTGTTTTCATGCAGATTATGGGGAGAAGCAGGTGAAGGCAGCGTTGGCAATCTTTCTAGTAAGCACTTTGACTGCACTGACTCCTCCTGTAATGTGTCATGTATCTGTCTTATCAGCATTCTTCACTTACTATTTTGTTATTTTTGCAGTTCTGTCAACTTGGCAGCTTCTCCATTCACATGGCTCTGCGTAATCTCAAACTACCTGGTAAGATCTATAAAATAAATCACAAATCTCAAGTCAACCACTCTGGTTTTGTTCACATAATGCATTAAATTGTTCTTTATAAAGGCTGTAAGACAAAGAAGATTCCTTATCCAACCAGGAATCCTTTTACGTGGATATTTGCACTTGTTTCATGCCCAAACTACACATACGAGGTGAGACCCATGAAGGATTCCATGTCTTTATAGAATTTTGCAGTGATTATGTATTTTTGTAGGCCAACCCTTAAAGGAACACTCCACTTTTTTTTGGAAACAGGCCTATTCTCCAATTCCCCCTGAGTTAATAAGTTGAGTTTTACCGTTTTGAAATCCATTCAGCCGTTTTCCTGTTCTGGCGATATCACTTTTAGCATAGCTTAGCATAGATCATTGAATCCTATTAGACCAATAGCACACGTTCAAAAATGGCCAACGAGTCTCGATATTTGTCCTATTTAAAACTTGACTCTTCTGTAGTCAGTACTTGTTAGCGAATGCCATTAAGACAAGTAAAAGCTCTAAAAAAATCAAAAGGGTAGTTTACGTTGAAAATATCTTGAGATTGTGTGAACCACAGACTATGGCAAGCTGTTTTAGCCTAAAATATACTAAGCTTTATTAGTCGTAATTGCATTTTTACTAGTAACAATGCTAATTAAAGAGCTCTCTAATTCAATTATTACTAACAATTCCAATTACAGAGCTCTACAAATTAATTTTTACTAATCTGTCTCCATTGACTTCTATTCATTTTTAATATAATTTAGCTCTACAACAGAATTTTTACTAGCAAGCATTACAATTAGAGAGCTCTGTCATTAAATTTTTACTAGCAACAATTACGATTAGAGAGCTGTCTAGTTTAGTTATTACTAGTAAGAATTCCATTTAGAGAGCTGTTTAATTGGATTTTGCAATTAAACATATCTTTAATGTGGTTTTTAGTAGTAAAAATTTAATTATAGAGCTCTGTAACTGCATTTTTACTAGTAATAATTAAATTAAAGGGCTCTCTAATCTAAATTATTACTAGTAAAAACCGAATTAGAGAGCTCTCTAATTGGAATTATTACTAGTAAAAATTCTGTTGTAGAGCTTTGTAAATAAAAATTAATGGAAGTCAGTGGAGACATATGACTAGTAAATTTGTAGAGCTCTCTAATTGGAATTGTATCTAGTAGAAAATGATTTAGAGACCTCTCTAATTTGCACTGTTACTAGTAGGAATTGAAATATAGAGCTCTCTAATTCAATTCTTACTAGTAAAATGCAATTACGACAAGTAACTCTTAGTATATTTTAGGCTAAAACGGCTTGCCATAACAGACCTTATTTCGGGCATTTTACCAAAAAAAGCTGTTGACTTTGGCACAATGGAACCAAATGAGCTAAAATTCAAACTCATTTCCAGATTTTGGCCGACAAAAATATATCATCCTTGCAGCATTTTACAAATCTCCTTGACAAATGTGTCCTGTCTGAACAAATAATAAAATGCTGACCTCTACTGGTCGCATAGAGTAAATAACAGACACTAAAGCCACACTGTGATTGCTGTACTTCTGCAGCTGGGATCTTGGCTCGGATTCACACTCATGACCCAGTGTGTCCCCGTGTTGTTCTTCACCGTGGTGGGATTCATACAGATGACGGTTTGGGCCAAAGGAAAGCATCGCAGCTACCTGAAGGACTTCAAAGAGTACCCCACACTGCGCTCCCCAATCCTACCTTTCATCCTATAGTAGGAAAAATAACAAGAGTTTAGCTAGCTTATATATATAAAGCAAGTCTTAATATATATTAACATATGACATAACTGTAGTAAATTGAGATACTGTAATATATTTATGTCAAGTAAAGCAATTCTATTTTAATAATCATAAATTTAAAGATATATATTTTATTGCTCATATACATGAATAGAGAAAATTGTGCAAATAAGAGCAATTCTGTCCTTTGAGGTAAATAAAACAACCCCTTTTCCTTGTTCAAAAATGATTGAAGCCAATTAATTTGTATGTAGCAGATACCCATCACCTAACCTGACATGTCAACACTTAATGCAAGCATTTTTCTAAAATGCATAAATGAATGGTAAGCTTTTATCATCATATTTACAGTTGAGGTCAAAAGTTTACATCCCCTTTCAGAATCTGCAAAATGTTACCACAATAAGAGGGATCGTACAAAATGCATGTTGTTGTTTATTTAGTACTGTCCTGAATAAGATATTTCACATAAAAGACATTTAAATATAGTCCATAATTAAAAATAATAGAGGGATTTATAAAAATGTCACTGTTCAAAAGTTTACATCCCCTTGATTCTTAATACTGCATTCGTACCTGAATGATCCAGTTTTTTTTAATATAATTTGTTCAGTGATAGTTGTTCATGAGTCCCTTGTTTGCCCTGAACAGTTAAAACTGCTCGCTGTTCTTCAGAGAAATCCTTAAAGGTCCCACAAATTCTTTGGTTTTCCAGCATTTTTGTGTATTTGAACCCTTTCCAACAATGACTATGATTTTGAGATCCACCTTTTCACACTGAGGACAACTGAGGGACTCATATGCAACTATTCCAGAAGGTTCAAAGACATACTGATGCTTCAGAAATAAACACAATGCATGAATTTGAAGATCATGGTAAATTTAACTTATTGTCTTCTGGGAAACATTTAAGTATCTTCTGTAGCCTCTAAAGGGCAGTAGTAAATGAAAACATCTTCATTTGGTTCAAAAGTTTTCACTCCTGGCTCATAATGCATTGTTTTTCCTTCTGGAGCATCAGTGAGTGTTTAAACCTTCTGTAATAGTTGCATATGAGTCCCTCAGTTGTCCTCAGTGTGAAAAGATGAATCTCAAAATCATACAGTCATTGCTGGAAAGGGTTCAAATACACAAACATTCTGGAAATCCAAAAAATCTGTGGGAACGGAAGGTTTTTCCTGAAGAAGAGCAGGCAGTTTAACTGTTCAGGACAAACAAGGGACTCATGAACAACTATCACTAAACAAAACACAGCTGAAAATCATTCAGGTAACAACACAGTATTAAGAATCAAGTGTATGTAAACTTTTGAGTCATTTTTATAAATTCAACTTTTATTTTCTCTTGTGGACTATGAACATCTATGTGAAATATCTTATTCAGGTCAGTAAAAATGCATTTTGTATGATCCCTTTTATTTTGGTAAAATAACTAACATTTTGCAGACTCTGAAAGGGGGGTGTGAACTTTTGACCTCAACTGTAGTGGCTTGGATGAATCTGATGAAGCCTTTTATGAACTTTTCCGTGAGTCATGGCATTCTTGCTGAATAAACATACTAATTTCTTTCTTTTGAATCACGATCAACTTTTCTTTCTATCTCACAATGAATGCCAATACGAACGCTTCTCTGAAAGTAAATGTACTGTCTGTGTAGCGCTGGAATCAAGGCATCAGTAACTCACTCCATATCTCTGCTTGGCAGGCAAAATGCATAACAGAAAAGATTGATGCCACAAAATGCAGTTTCAGATTCTGAAACTGGAATTTATTTCCTAACTTTGCATGTCCATATTATGACTGCTGTAAAACACAGATGAACATTGTACGTTTAATTGGACAAGAACAAGGTTTATATAATATTGCGACACTGTAAATCATATCTGACACAAACAGAAGGAAAAAACAGTGGTGAATGAAAAGCTCCACCGTAGAAAAAAAAAAAATAACACATCTACTAAGACGAATGGTCCCGTCAGCCCTGTGACGGATGGACAGAAGGACACCGACAGAACAGAAGAACAGACTGCAGGGCTGAATCATGCGGCATGTCCTCACACGGAAGAAGAGAAGATAAACTGAGGAGGATTGTGCAAATCAAGTCTTAAAGAGTAAACGTTTCTCCTTGTTTCGTGGCCAGCGCTCTGAGCCACGGGAATTTCAGTCTGTTTTCGCTGAAAACACAAGCACTATGAGAAGAGACGGCTGTCGTCCTGAAAGTGGCTTCTCTGCAGTACCTTCACATGATTCTCATAGATTTTAAGTGCAGGGCCGAGTCTGATCGACAGACCGGTCAACACGTCGCTGCGCTGCATCAGCAGTAAGGACTTCCCATCTATTTCCTGTTGGAAGTAAAGATATAAAGGTATACTTTTTAGAAAGGACACATGTGAAGCGGCACAACTGCTTTCATAATTGATAATTCCTTTAGTAGCAAATCAGAATGATTTCTGAAGGATCATGTGACACTGATGCTGAAAGTTCAGCTTTGCTTTACATTTTAATATATATTGAAATAGAAAATTTATAAAATCTTACCAAACCCAACCTTTTGAATGCATATAGTGTATAGCTACATACTTTAACTCAGTGGTGCACTTTTTTTTTTTTTTCCCCCAAATTATTCACATAATTATGGTCATATGTTTGTAAGCAAGTATCACAAGGTTTGTTTGAGAAAAAAAAGTGACCTTTTTGTTGGACAAGCTGTAGTAACTTGATTTTGGTAAAAATATGCAGAGGATTTGTTTTACTTTTGAGGAGTGTTTGTAATTTTCCTATTTTTGTATTCCTGTTGCATTCGGATTTTTTAATTTTAGTTTTCCCGTGTCTTGAACTTTCACTGCTTTTGCATTCATTTGTGATTCCTGAATAAGAATTTTTAAAAATCATTTATTGAAACTGCACTTACAAAGTGACTGAATATTTTACAGCTGAGCATAACTAGAAAAATATATATTCACTACAGAAATTGTATTCATTTTATTAACTTCCATTAACTTTACCTGGAAATAGCAATTTAAAAACTAAAATTAAGATTTAAAAAGATCAAAAGATGTTGATCATTTAGATTTTTAATGTTTTTTTAAAGAAGTTATACTCATCAAGGCTGCATTTGTTTGATCAAAAATCCTGAAAAAAACAGTAATATTATGAAATATTATTTCAATTTTTGTGAATACATTTTAAAATGTAGTTTATTCTGGTGATGCAAAGCTGAATCTTCAGCATCATTACTCCAGTCTTTAGTGTCACATGACCCTTTAGAAATCATTCTAATATGCTGATTCATTATCAAGGTTGGAAACAGTTGTGCTGCTTAATATTTAGTTGGAACCTGTGATATTTTTTAGGAATGTTTAATAAATAAAAAGTTAAAAATGTACCATTTCTACTTTTTATTTTAGAAATTTACACTTTTATTCACCAAGGTGTTAAATTGACAAAAAGTCATAGCAAAGACTTCTTTTTAATAAATGATGTTCTTTTTACCTTTTTATTCATCAAAGAATCCTGAACAAAGTATCACAGGTTCCAAAAAAATATTAAGCAGCATACATAAACATTGATAAAAAAAAATCAGCATATTAGAATGATTTCTGAAAGATCATGTGACACTCAAGACTGGAGTAATGGCTGATGAAAATTCAGCTTTGCATCACAGGAATAAATTCTATTTAAAAAAATACTAAAACAGAAAAACATTTTTAACTGTAATAATAATTTACAATACTACAGTTTTTTTTTCTTTTATCAAGTAAATGCAGTCTTAATGAGCAGAAGAGAAATAAAACATTGAAAAATCATACTAATCCCAAACATTTAAACAGCAGTGTATTCTTTAGGCTTTGGGTTCAAATGAAAAAAAAAAAAGATGTTGAAATACTGCGCTCAACCAATACTTTGGGTGTGTAGATCAATAAAACTTGTAATGACTTCGAATTAAAAAGCAGAATCCACCCTCACTAGTATACGGTAGATTTGTAGATTTTTTTATTATACAAAAATAACAAATTGATCTATAAAATAGACAAGAACATGCTTTTGACAGGTTTGGTTAACCACAATACTAACCTGTGTCCTAAAAGCCAGTGCCTGCTCAGGGAATCCCACAGACGTAAAGTAACTGGCTACATCGGCCACGCTCCAAAGCAAAGGGTCCTGCCCAATTTCTTTCTTTATCACATCACTGAGAACAAACAAAAACAGATTAAAACCTCAAAGTAAACAAGCAATTTAGACTAGACTTTATTATATCATAACAACAATAGGGATTTGGCACCGGAGGAACCCTTTCATAGTTCTTAGAGCTATTGCAGAAGTATCTGCTTTTTGGTGTGTTCGCACAAAATTGCAAAATGTTATTACAATATAAAATTATGTTTTTTTATTTGAATATACTTTAAAATGTAATTTATTCCTGTGATGCAAAGCTGAATTTTCATCAGCGGTTACTCCAGTCTTCAGTGTCACATGATCCTTCAGAAATCATTCTCATATGCTGATTTATTATTAGAATTATCAATGTTGGAAACAGTTGGCTGCCAAATATTTTTGGAACCTGTGATTCTTTTTTCAGGATTCTTTAATGAATAACAAGTTAAAAAGAACAGCATTTATTCGAAAAATGTGACCCTGGACCACAAAACCAGTCATAAGGTTAAATTTGACAAAACTGAGATTTATACATCACATGAAAGCTCAATAAATAAGCTTTCTATTGATGTATGGTTTGTTAGGATAGGACAATATTTGGCCGAGATACGTCTATTTGAAAATCTGGAATCTGAGGATGCAAAAAAATCAAAATACTGAGAAAATCACCTTTAAATTGTCCAAATTAAGTTCTTAACAATGCATTTTACTAATCAAAATTTAGTTATTTTGGCTATTGCTACAAATATACCCCAGCGACTTAAGACTGGTTTTGTGGGCCAGGGTCACATATAAATCTTTCCTAACAATGTAAATCTATGCTATCACTTTTTATTAATTTAACATATCCTTGGTCAATAAAAAGTATTAATTTCTTTTTAAAAAAGAAACAATAACAATTTACAGACCCCAAAGTTTTCAACAGTAATGTATATTGTTAGAAAACCTTTCTATTTTAAATAAATGCTGTTCTTTTTAACCTTTTATTGGTCAAAGAATCCTGAAAAAAGTATCACATGTTCCAAAAACAAAATTAAGCAGAACAACGGCTTTCAACATTGATAATAAATCAGCATATTAGAATGATTTCTCAAGGATCATGGGACACTGAAAACTGCAGTAATGATGCTGAACAATTAAACTTTGTATCACGGGAAAAAATAACACTTTAAAATATATACACAAAGAAAACAGTTATTTTAAGGGGAGACACTGCAGGCAAAAACACTGTTTTTCATGCACCTGTCAAGTTTGAGAATTTGGGCTTTTTTGGTTTTTCATAAAGTGTTCTTTCATACTAGTGGAAAGAAAACACCCCCCAAAAAAGACCCTGTTAAGTGTTTCTTTATCTATTTGTGTCAATAGCTTTCATTTACAACACATATGTGACCCTGGACCACAAAACCAGTCTTAAGTCGCTGGGGTATATTTGTAGTAATAGCCAAAAATACATTGCATGGGTCAAAATTATTGATTTTTCTTTTATGCCAAAAATCATTAGGAAATTAAGTAAAGATCATGTTCCATGAAGATTTTTTGTAAAATTCCTAATATAAATATATCAAAATGTAATTTTTAAATAGTAATATGCATTGTTAAGAACTTAATTTGGACAACTTTAAAGGTGATTTTCTCAGTATTTAGATTTTTTTGCATCCTCAGATTCCAGATTTTCAAATAGATGTATCTCGGCCAAATATTGTCCTATCCTAATAAACCATATATCAATAAAAAGATTATTTATTGAGCTTTCATATGATGTATACATCTCAGTTTTGTCAAATTTAACCTTATGACTGGTTTTGTGGTCCTGGGTCACATATTTTTAAAGGCCGTTTTCTCAAAAATGAGTTTGTTCTCCTACACTGAGCCACAAATCTCCACTTCAGTATTACTTACACACACCAAACTTTACATTTTTATTCTTGACTATATCCTGAAGGTTTTTACAGAGGGATTTGTTTATATATAATTATGCTTGATTTTATACAACATTTTATTCCCCAAAAAACTAAAAAAAAAAAATATATATATACATATGTGACCCTGGACCACAAAACCAGTCATAAGGTTAAATTTGACAAAACTGAGATTTATACATCATATGAAAGATCAATAAATAAGCTTTCTATTGATGTATGGTTTGTTAGGATAGGACAATATTTGGCCGAGATACATCTATTTGAAATCAGAAATCTGAGGATGCAAAAAAATCAAAAAGACTGAGAAAATCACCTTTAAAGTTGTCCAAATTAGGTTCTTAACAATGCATATTACTAATCAAAAATTACATTTTGATATGTTTACAGTAGGAATTTTACAAAAAATCTTCATGGAACATGAACTTTACTTAATTTCTTAATGATTTTTGGCATAAAAGAAAAAATCAAAAATTTGGACCCATGCAATGTATTTTTGGCTATTGCTACAAACATACCCCAGCGACTTAAGACTGGTTTTGTGGTCCAGGGTCACATATATATATAGTTTTCAGCCTGGTCTAAGTATTTTCTAAATTACGAAGTGACAAAATTAGATACCTACAATTCCTTCTGTAAAACATTTGACTCTAATATGTAAAAAAAAAAAAAAAATTAAATAATGCATAATTTGCATATTAAAAACCAGCATTTCAGAAAAATTGTAATACAAAAAATGTTTGCAATTATCAGTGTAATCAATCAACTGAGTAAGTTTTTTTTACCCTATTCACCTGCTGTGTCTCGACTAAAATTGAAATAATATTTCACAATATTACAGTTTTTTGATCAAATAAATGCAGCCTTGATGGGCATAAGAAACGTCTTTAAAAACCATTAAAAATTGACAGTGTATATGATGAAATTTGACTGAGTTTACTGTTACATTACTGTTATTCTGTTTGATGCCACAGAAATGACACACAACAACTTTCCATGTTTTGTCTCGAATTCTTCAAAGAATAATTGGCTTTTACTCACTTTCCATTATTCTCCCCTCCATTGTTAACAACTTCTTCTTCTGTTGTGCTCTTGGTGCACATTTCACCTGAGAATCCACAATTTCGAATCAAAATTTAACGTCCAGTAGGTTGACAGATACTATATGAAATTTGCAAAGCACAGGCAGAATCCTCACCCTCCTCAACAGGATCAGGCACAGCATTAGGCCCTCCGTCTGACATCACTGCCTCGTCCTGATGACAGACAGACACAATATGACGCAGAGGAACAGGACAGATGTGCTGTGATTGGAGGTGCAGGATGCTTACCGGCGTGGCTGCGCAGTCTGACAGCAGTGGAAGAGAGGTGATCGAGCTCTCCTCCTCTCTCGGCCCCTCCTCGACTTGAAGAGCGGAGAGACAGATGGCCGCTGGCTGCTGCACGAGCGTCACAGATCCTGTGGGTTACAATGACAGATACTGCCTCAAATCTCCGTAGGCTGACGTCTTACATATTTACAGACTGTTTTTGCTCAATTCTTGGCTTGTTCTGATGGAGGTCTGTCACTCTCAACAATTATTAAAATATCCAACTCCTTGACATGCATTGCAATGTCTGAATTTGGCAGAAAATGAATGAAATAAGAACACAGAATTGTAATAAACTGATGGATGCTACATTACCAGGCTAAAGTTTTTGAAGTTAGATTTTTAATGTCTTTTTTTTTTTTAATTTCGTCTACTCACCAAGTCTGCATTTATTTGATCCAAAACACAGCAAAAGCAGCAATATTGTGAAATATTTTTCTATTTAAAATAACTGCTTTCCACTAGAATATATTTTTAAATGTAATTTATTCCTGTGATCAAAGCTGAATTTTCAGCATCATTACTCCAGTCTTAAGTGTCACATGATCCTTCAGAAATCATTCTCATATGCTGTTCAAGAAACTTTTTTCTGTTATTGTTTTTATTATCATCAATATTTAAAACAGCTGAGTAATTTTTTTTTCAGGATTCTTTGATGGACAGATCCAAAGATCAGCATTTTTCTGAAATAAAAAGCATTTCTACACTATACCATTCAAATGTTTGGAGTCAGAATATATAGAAATTAATACTTTTATTTAGCAAGGATGCTTTCAATTGATCAAAAGTGATTATAAAGACAGTTATAATGTTACAAGTGATTTCTATTTCAGATAAATGTTGTTCTTCTGAATTTTTTATCCATCAACAAACCTGAAAACATTATACTCAGCAGTTTTCGACTGGGTTGTAACTTGGTTATAATATGAATAAATGTTTTTTGAGCAGCAACTCAAAATATTTGAATGATTTCTGAACCATCATATGACTGAAGTAATCATGCTAAAAATTCAGCTTTGAAATCACAGGAATAAATTACATTTTAAAATATATTCAAATAGAAAACAGTTATTTTAAATAGTAAAAAAATAAAAATATTTCACAATTTTGCCATTTTTGCTGTACTTTGGATCAAATAAATGCAGGCTTGGTGAGCAGAAGAGACTTTTAAAACATAAAAAATCTTACTGTTCAAAAACTTTTGACTGCTAGTGTAAAACTTGCATGTTTTTCCATTTCAGACTTACATCAGAAAAAATATATTCAATGTATATTCAAGAAAGACAGATTGTTGTACCTACACTTGCTTATTTTATTAGTCATTTAAGCGTAGGAGAGCTTCAGAGAAACATATTTGGTTACACAATTATCATGGATGGTACTGTCATGAACGTGTGGCGATAACTGACTACTTTTTTTTTTCTTCTTGGCACACAAAAAGTATAGACCATTTTAATGATGTCCTTACTATCTTTTTGGGCCTTGAGCGTGTCAGTTGCGTTGCTGTCTATGCAGGGTCAGAAAGCTCTTGGATTCCATCACAAATATCTTAATTTGTGTTCTAAAGATGACTGAAGGTCTTACAGGTTTAGAGCGACATTAGGGTGAATAATTATGACAGAATTTCCCAACCTTTTAACTTATAGATCACTACAAGTTACAAAAGACTGACTAGAACTAATTTTCAAATCACTTAGTATTTTATCTTGAGAAGTTAGTTCAAAATCTCCAAATTGACTTGAGTACCTGTGTCTTGCTGGACTGCTGGCTGTATGTGCTCAGGTAGGATGTAAGCGCTGTCGGTGTCCTGCCTCAGAGCATCATGGGTAGGGGAGTTCTTTGAGGACGTGGGTGAGGGAAGAGGCTGACTGGTGTTACTGCTGGTGATGGGACTCATGCTGATGCCCGAGTCAGCGGTGCTTTGAGCACACATGGCGTCCAGACTGCTCTCATCTCCCTCCTCATCCATACTGCTGTCCATTCCTGCTGTCGTGGACATCTCGTCCTAAAAAGATTGCAGCAGCATTATAATTATTATCATCAATTTTAAGCATGCTTTGATTACCGCCAGGACTGGATACAAACCAATGCAACAAGAGGATTTAACAAAATGCATTGCATCTGCCATTTGAAACACACTTTCAATTTTTATATAAATGATCTAATAAATGTAAATACACTACACTTTTATTCATCAAGGATGCATTAAATTGGTTGAAATTTTTTTATTTAAATAAACACTTTTCCTTTAAACCTCATATTCACCAAAGAATCCTGGATAATTGTACTCAACTGTTTTAAATATTGATAATAATAATATTACAAAACGTTTCTTGAGCAGCAAATCAGCATATCAGGATGATTTCTGAAGGATTTTTTTGATTAGGATGTGCATCTTTCAAGAATTACAAGTCCAATATTGCAAAAATGCAGTGGTTTCAAACATCTCATGTTAAATTTGCATAATTTTTTGTAAATTTCTCTTTTCTGAATTTCTAGTTCTGTCATAGTTTTTCGCTGCTAAAATGACTCCCCACAAAAAGAATGACTGATTCATCTGTAGTGTTTTCACAACATGTCGTCAATTGACGGCAATGAATGTAAACAATGCTACTGAATCGAATGAAACTTGATCATTTTCAGCAGAAATAATCAGAAAAATATGCAATTAATGTCATGTTTCGGGCTGTACTAATCATTTGGACTAGGAAAAACATTTGGAGTACTATAGACTGCCAAAACTTATAACAAAACAAGTAGAAGAGCGCAAAAAACTGTCTGAGGAACAAAAGGCGCTGGTGGTTGGCCAAACAGAACCAGGATTTCCAGGCCAAGTATTTTGACAACTTGAATGTTTGTTCTTATCATTTCCGGTCAGGTAGGTGAAATATTAGGCTAATATCTTAATATCTTAAATCATCTTCCTATCAACTTTAGTTTGTCAAAATATCGCACCCCTAAATCTGTATATGATTTAACAGCTTCCACTCATTTTTCCATGGTCTAGACAGCATAAATTAGATGTATTTAATGTATTTAACTGTGCAAACCCTCTATATAATGAAGGCAGATTTTCAAAGGTTCATTCTGAAGATGTTTTACATAATGTCCCAATTTTTGAGGCCAAGTTGCAGTTTTTTTTCAGATTCTGTTTTATTTGTTTTTGTTTCACAGACGGTTTTGAGTTTCCTAATTGTTTAACTGTTTACATTTTCCTGAAGTAATAAACGTTTTGATGGCAGACTCTTAACCCATATTAGTGTGTCAACATGCCCTGACACTGGTTCACTGAACTGTCCTGTGCAATAACGCTGAAAATGTTCAACAGCTCAGGAATATTTTCACTAAAAAGCAAGCCAAATCCCAAAATGATGGGGAGAAGAAAACATCTATTAGCACATGACTTCATGATGATTAGCCATACTAGAATGTACCGGTATTTTATATGTAAAGTAAACGAACAGATTTCGACTACTACACTTTGTGATTTTGCTCAATCCGTCTCTCTGCAAAACTGGATTATCGTCGAGTCGAGCTGGAGGCCGCACGCACTGTTTATTCAGACAGGAGCGAGCCAGAAATTCCTCTTCGCCCGTTTTTTCGTACGCTTTGAACGCCGGTTTTGGTTGTCACAATGTGCTAAGGATCGTTACTAACAGTAGTGAGCACGTTGAAATAACTTATTCAAACAGTATGAGGAACATTACGGAGCGAGTTTGCTGAACGAAGGCGCGCTGAACTCGGACTCGGTTCTCCGGCGGCAGGCATCAGCGCGCCCTGAGAGTGAAGCGGGGCGGGCTCATGAATATTAATTTACGTAACGTTCCGCGGCTGCTTCAGAATCAAGCGGGCGGGCTTATGAATATTAAGCTACGTGAGATTCGTCAGCGTTCTCTGAGAGGAGAAGCTTTCTAAGCTCATGTATATTAATAAGGCACGCCACTGGCGTCCTTCACGCAGCCTAGTTAATATTCATGAACCCGCCGCGCTTCGCTCCGAGGCGCGCTGCCTGTCTGAGACAAGCGCGTCCCAAAGCAAGCCAATGTTAAACGTGGCTACAGCCGACATTTTCCCCTTTAAAGCACAACTAAAACTAACCTCCGCGTTTGTTCACATGTGAACCCGCGATGAATAAGTACGGCAAGTTCACGAGCCCCGCTGACGACTTCGTTCGCACTTCGCGTGCACGGGCATAAAGGATCATCTAGCAGCCCGTCTTAATGACCTGCGCTTCTATGATCCCTATAAATTGTCGTATTTACTCGGTCACGACGCGCACAAGCGCAAAAAAATCTTTAAATAATCGCTAATAGGCTAATTGTCTCCGCCGGTGTCGCTCCTTGTGCGAAATGCGTCAGTCGGCGGATCCGTGATGTTTTGGCGACTTTCCCCTGCTGTGCAAAAGCGAGTTTTGATTAATTGGCAAGGATTTTACCGCGACGGACTCATCCAGCGCACACAAAAACTCGCTCTGAAAGATTTCGACCTCGCAGACCAAGCGCTTCCATTGTTGGCGATTTTCCGACGCTCATGAAGATTCGTGCCGCTCCCCGTCTGCGCCAGTCCGCGCGTTCATGTTGCACACGCCTGAACAGTTCAACTAGTTATAAAAACACTAACGTTACTAATGCTTGACATTCCGCGTCTCGTTTTTGCCGGAGCGCAAAACGACTTACTTCCATGTCCTCCATGTGATCCTCATCCACGGGACCCAGAGCGCTGTCGCCGGCGCTCCAGTCCGCGAGAGAAGGCTGTTTCACCGCACACTTGCTCTGCTCGGTTTTCCTCCTGCCTCTTAGCACCTTCGCCGCGTTGCGATAGGAAACCGAGCCTTTATAGTTGACTTTCAGCACCGTTTGCTCCTCTATCAGTTTTTCCAGTTCTGACCGGGTTCGGTCCCAGTCCGAGCCGTGTCGTCTTTTAACCATTCTGCAAATTCTGTCCAGGTCCGGTCGCGCTTTTCGCGACCTCAGTGAGTCTATGGAGCCCAGGATCCATTCGCGGTACGGCTCGGACATTATTCCTAATGGGCTTCAAGCTTGATAGAGTGGATGAAGTGCGTCAGTGTTGCCTTCGACGTGACGCTCGCAGTCTTTCGAGCCGCGGTGCGAGCGCGCTGGAGGAAAAAAACGGAAACATACTGTACGCGTGCGTTGATCACATTGAGCGCTTAAGGTGGAATGCGAGATGCGCGGCCCGCCACTAGGAGATTTAAGGAGGCGTTGCTCGGTTGCACGTTTCCGTGCGGCTTAAATGGCTGTTTTGGAATGCAGTGCTAGCATATGGTGCATTTCTGTTTTTGCTAAGCACCACGTGAAAAAGTCCGTATTATCCACCTTAATTTTCAACGCGGGAGTAATTCTGTTTTTGTAAATGTGCGAGACTTCCGTTTCATTAGGGAAATAATGGGAATAAGTGCGGTAAATGTTAAAATGGCTTGCACTACAAATCAGTGTGCTCACGACAAAGATAATGCATTAAAATAATATGGTAAGACACACCAGTTTGCAATATTACAAGCAGCAAAACAAGGTGTTTTGTACAGCTAAAAGTAGCTGGATGCGGTTGAGACTGAAAGTCAGATACAATTTTTTGCCATTAAAAATAGTGGAAACAATGGTAAACTTCTCATTTATTCTCCTTGTTTAATTCAGCCAGTTATTTTGAAACCTTTTTGCCAATCAGGTCTAATAATCTAACCTACTACATAATATTTCCACTTTATTCTTCAACGTGCCTGTAAGCTTATGGACAAGACTTGCGGTTCATTATCCGCTATAGGAAAATGAGAATAAAAATGTGCAGTAAATGGTAAAACTGTCTGCACTGCAAATCAGTGTGTTCATAATTAAGACAATACATTAAAATAATATGGTAAGACATGCCAATTTGCAATTTCAAGCAGCAAAACAAGCTGTTTTGTACAGCTAAAAAAAGCTGGACGAGACCGGAAGCCAGAACCATAAAATGTACAAATGGCCCATTCTTACGGGAAAAATAAGATGTTTACAATAGTAAACTTTTCATTTACACTCATTTAATTCAGACGGCTATTTTGGAATCAAAATATTAAAAATAGCAATTTTTGGCAATCCAATCATATTAGTTGAGAAGGCAATGCACTCAGTGGAATGTTAGCTACGTACTGCATACTACATACTTACATTACGAATAGTTTGTAAAATAAGGCGTTTATGCAGCAATAAACATTTTAAACAGTAGTATCCTGAACTCATTGTGCTTCAGGCGAGAATCAAATGTGACCCTGGACCACAAAACCAGTCACAAGGGTCAACTTTTTGAAAGTGAGATTAAATTGAGAATAAATAAGATTTACATTGATACAACTATTTGAAAATCTGGAATCTGAGGGTGCAAAAAATCTAAATATTGAGAAAATTGCCTTTAAATTTGTCCAAGTGAAGTTGTTAGCAATGCATATTACTAATCACAAGTTACATATATGGCAGGAAATTTACAAAATATCTTCATTGAACATACTTAATATCCTAATGATTTTTGCCATAAAATAAAATGTTTTGACCCATATGTTGTATTTTTGGCTATTGCATCAAATATACCCGTGCTACTCAAGACTGGTTTTATGGTCCAGAGTCACAAATATCAAGAGTCATGTGTTATTCTTACTAAATCATTTTTAAAAGTCATACATCTTAAATTGTCAGTCCAATCAAATTGGTAAGGAAAAATGTGTAAAAAGAAAAGAATTGTGGATCAAAGTACTGATTTATTGATCAAACTAGAAATGAAACGTCAAATTATAAGCTTTGCATTGTAGGATACGGTATTGTGCAGTGCGCTTCACATTTTAGCAAATGTAGTAGGTCATCTTCAAAAGATTTATAAGAATTTCAATGCATCTAAAAAAAAAAACAAAACAAAAAAAACTTGCCCAGCAGGTCCACCCGAATTTCATGATAATTGATCCATCAATGTTCATGGATTCTCAGCTCAGCTCTGCTGGCCAGTCATTTTTTGAGACAAAACATCATGTGACTAATGACTAGACTTGCAGGAAAATGATGCAATGACATTACAGATCCCTTCAAATACGAATTAGGCTTTCCATCAACATGGTTTGTTAGGATAGGACAATATTTGGCTGAGATACAACCATTTGAAAATCTGTAATCTGAGGGTGGAAAATATCTAAATATTATGAAAATCGCCCTTAAAGTTGTTCAAATAAAGTTCTGAACAGTGCATATTACTAATCAAAAATTAAGTTTTGATATATTTATGGTAGAAAACGTACTAATTATCTTCATGGAACATGATCGCTACCTAATATCCTAATGATTTTTGGCATAAAAGAAAAATCGATAATTTTGACCCAGAAAACGTATTGTTGGCCATTGCTACAAATATACCCATGCTACTTACGACTAGTTTTGTGGTCCAGGATATATACACCTGTGACGGATAAATAAAAATTCAGAGCAATAACATTCTTGAACCACATTGTTGTAATTTTAACAATTAAAACTTTATTGGAATGATACATGTTGCAAAATATTATTCTGTGTATTTTTTTTTTAAACATACTCGATGTGTCCTACGGGTATCCGTCAACTTCTCCAGAAGGTAAAATAATTAAGACTGTTAAAGGCAGAGAATATACAGTATTGTTTCCCGA
Organism: Garra rufa; assembly: GCF_049309525.1. Lineage (NCBI taxonomy): Eukaryota > Metazoa > Chordata > Actinopteri > Cypriniformes > Cyprinidae > Garra > Garra rufa. The sequence goes on along the minus strand of NW_027394277.1, from coordinate 570,511 downwards.
GAAGGTACAATAGACTACACCATCACCATACCCATGTCGGGAGGAAAGAGACTCCTGTTATTGAAAATACACTTAGAAAATATGCAAAAGTAAATCAAATGTTTTCTTCATGATTTTCTTTTTTAAAAAGCAAATAGAAGAGTGTAGGAAACTGGATGTGTACAAAGGCAAACTGTATCATGGACTGATGCGCACACACACACGCACACACACACAAAAAAAGATGACCGACGATGTGAATGAACAGATGAGTGAGAGACTGAAGGATGCGTGACACCCATGTATCTGAAAGAAAGGGACGGGAGCCAGAGATAGAGGGACCACATATGAATACCGCCAAAAAAAGTGTCAAGTATTTCCATGCTCTGACAAAAAAAGGTGTTATGAAAGGTGCCATCGAGCTCTAAGATGAGAGAACTCACTGCACCAGTTGAAGATAGTCTTACGTTGCTTCTAGCGTCACAAGACCAGCGCAGAAGAGCCTGCTGGGTAATCTAAACGCACAGACGCATTCCTTAAACACTGATTGTTTTGTTTTCCAGCTACTCAAACCAAGAGATGGAGCTGTTCTCCTGTTTGTACACCCATTTTATGACAAAGTCTGCAGAAACAGGGCGAGAAAATGTCCCAGTAATTGCTAGGCATGCAGGGAAAAGAGTGAGGGAGAGAAAGTCTAATCCTGCTCTAATGGTTTGTGAAATTTAAACTCCGGCCTTTCGCTCATCTGTGTTTTTTTAAAGCTGGATGAGCACCCGAATAATCAAAAACTGATCTGATCCGGTCTGTTTTGGCTGCGAATCTGAAAGGGTACAGTGACGTAACACTTCCTGAGAGGGAAATGAGCAGTATTTGATCTTGTACTGCAATTTTAAGGGCAGCACAGCCATTCGGTGTCCGTTTTTACGAGTTTGAAATACTAATAACCTGGCACCAATAAGTTAGACTAGTCATCATAACAAAAGGAAATAAACCAAAACAAACACCAGAAATCAAGGACTGAGTTATAAGCGAAGGTGGGCGTCTCAATTTTGAGTCAATTCTGCGCCACTAGCAGCAGCAAAATCACAAAATAAATGACTTTTTTCATTCTTAATATATTATATCCTTTCCAATGCTCTAACAAACAGACTGCAGTTCAGTTTGGTGCCACTACTGGCGCAGAAGTTACACTTGACCGTCAAAATCGATTTGAATATGCATTGATGCGAAAAAATTTAATCTTTACAACGCACTACGCATTACGCCACAACGACAAAAACCAAAAACGAAATCAAGGGGACGTTTGCGTTTAGATTGTCTTGCATCCTACAAAGTTACAGAGCAAGATAGAAAGCAAACAAAGTTTGATCAGTTCGTTGGACGATATTCCAACAGGCCGAACTGAGCTTCACTAACTGGTCGATATCTTAATAGCACACGGTAAAGTCTACATGAACAACAAGCTTATTTAAAGCAGAAATTGATTAGTGAAGCCTTAGAGAGTTAAAACGAATTGGAAATCGGCCTAATTTTGCTGTCAGGAGAGGGTTATTATAAAGAGAAATACCTGTTTAGTTAAACAAAGGGATTGGTCACTAGCAGGCGACACGGCAGAAAAGAATAATAATAATAATAATTTAAAAAAAAAACATTATCCACCTATCCACCGGGAACCCAGTGTAATCACAGAAACAGTGCTCTCCTATTCCTTTAAAAGCATCTTTTTAAAACAACCAGCTGTGTTACAAGCCGTTCACTGTATATTCACTGTATTCCTTCACTTCTCTGAAAATTTATCTTAGAACCAAAGCAATTTGAGAAAAAGCGTAAAATAATGGATTTGGAGTTTCAAGTATGTTTACATGCTACAGATGTGTAATATAAAGTAGTGTTATGGTTTTACCAGTGGCCATTTTAACCCAAAGCACATCCTATTGGCTTAAACACACACAAACTGGCTTAAAATACACTAAATAGTCAAAACAAAGACGATTTATACTAAGCGGCTGATTCTGCCTGATCTTAGAGCACTGTAGCCAATGAGAAATTTGAAGGATGAGAAATGAATGACGTGTCAAACTAATAAAAAAAAAATCGGGTTGATTTTGTATTTGGTGCCAATAGGTGCACTGGAAGTAAACATGATGGAGAACTACAGAGCAAGGACACCTTTGCTAATTTAAAAAAAAAAAAAAAAAAAAATGGGTTCGGGGGGGTTGGGTAATTTTCTCTGGAGAAGCCAAAATTCAGTACCAGAAAGTAACCACTATATCTCTGGAAAAACAAAAAGAAGAAGTCACAAATATCCCCATGCCAGCCGGTTACAGAGAAGTGACCGAATCTCTGCCCAATGGACCCTGGCTACCAAAACAAGAGGGAAAACATGAAAATGGACAAGTAACAAGTGACGAAGGATCTGAAAAGGCAACACTGCTGGCGTCTCTCTCAGGACTTTGTTCTTCTTCTCCCTCCATCCATCCATCCGTCTGTGTGTGAGGGGCTTTACGTTGTTGTTACCGGATAAGGCTCAGTCCAGTCCATCATCATTATCATCACCACCACCCTGGAAAACGTTTTCTTCTCTCTGTTGCCCCACATCTAATTTCTCTCCATCCCTCTCCTCCGCTGCTGCTTCTAGAATTCAGCAAACTCCTTTCCACATTTCTCTGTGAAAGAGACCCGGATTTCTTCTTCCTCGTAGTCGTCGAAGTTGCTGGTGTCGCCCGGGCCTTTGCACTTGGGGATGAAGGGGGCTTCCACCTGAAGGAAAAAGACGTTATTGCATTTTCAGGGTTTGTGCAAATACTGTAAAATGAAATTCAAGCACTACTTTTTAGATTTTCAAGGAAAGATAAAAAAAAAGGGAAAAAAAAGTGAAGCACTACTAAACTATTATAAAGCATACTACACTTTTACTATTGTAATTTTCTTAAGGGATGTGTGTATATTTTTTTCAACTGTGTTACCTTAATAGTTTGTTGTTTTCTACTTTCTAAAAAAAAAAATCAGAAAAAAAAAAGAGATTTGGAAATCGCTGTAAGTCGCTGATTCGCAAACACACACCTAAGTCCCGATCTGAATCAAAAGATTTGCACTCGGCACGCCGAAGTCCTGAGCTCCTATCTTCGGAGCGCATATCGCAAATTATTTGATTTGAAACATTCAATTTGCTAAATGACTCACGAACTTGTTCTGATCTAAATTAAATGGTTTCACACTACATGCTCCGAAGTCTCAATCTGAATCAAATGATTCGCGCTCTGCACTCCAAAGTTAAGATTTAAATCTAAAGAGTTGCAAACCCACTTTGAAGTTCCAATCTTTGGAGCACATATCACATATCATTCGATTTGAATCATTCAATTCGCTAAATTATTTATGAATCCATTCTGATTTAAAACAAATTATTCACACACACTCCAAAGTTCCGATCTTCGGATCATGTTTTGCAAATAATTTGATTTGAATCATTACAATTTGCTAAATGGTTTACAAACCTGTTCTGATCTAAATCAAATGATTTGTGCTTTGAAGTTCCAATTTAAAGCGAATATTCGTGAACCATCTCCAAAGTTTCGATCTTGGGAGCATGAATCATTTTATTCAAATTATTAAATTCGCTAAATAATTTATGAACCCCTTCTGATCTAAATCGAATGATTAGTGTTACATGCTTCAAAGTCCCGATCTGAATCAGATGATTCACGCCCTGAAGTTCCAATTTAAAGCAAAAGATTTGCGAACTCACTCCAAAGTTCCGATCTTCAGATCATGTATCGAAAATAATTGGATTTTAATCATTACAATTTACTAAATGGTTTAAGAGTCCATTCTGATCTAAATCAAATGATTCATGCTTTAAAGTTTCAATTTAAAGCTAAAGATTTGTGAACCCACTCCAACGTTCCGATTATCAGTGCATGAATCATTTGATTTGAAAAAAATACATAATTTCATATCCCGATCCAAGTCAAATGATTCACAAACCCACTGCAAAGTCCAAATCTAAATCAAATGACTTGGGACATGCGATTTGAAGTCCCAATCTGAAACAAATGATTCGTGCTCTGTGCTCCGAAGTTCCAATTTAAAGCAAATGATTCGAGGCTCAGCGCCCTGAAGTGTTGATTTAAAGCAAAAGATTTGCAAACCCACTCCGAAGTTCCGATCTTCGGAGCACGTATAGCAAATCATTTGATTTAAATGGCAAATAATTTGCACTACACACTCAGAAGTACCAATCGGAATCAAATGATTTACGTTACGCAAACTTCCAATCTAAATCAAATGATTTACAATCTGCGATTTGAAGTCCTGATCAAAGTCAAATGATTCGGGATACGCAATTTGAAGTCGCGATCTGAAACTAGGGCTGTGCGATATGGAAAAATTCACTTTATAAAAGATCCACATTTCTAACTTTAATTCATGGGGATAACATGGATAATTTCACATGGTTTAGTGTAAGATTTTTGCCCATCTTTTGGAAAATCCAGTTTTAAAAGTAAAAAAAACACAACTACAAATAACTTTTACCAGTAGGAGGCTGCAGAGCTCCACTATTTACTATTTGCTATTTGACCACCTGAAATATATTTTTTTCACAAGTTTTTTCAGTTGAATTCATAGCTACAGTACAGACCAAACCTTTTG
>NW_027394277.1:532384-565379 GCF_049309525.1 Garra rufa | reverse complement strand
GGGAAGACCGGCTGGTGTCGGTTTGCGGCGCCATTCCCATGTGGAACCGTGCGCTATTCCCAGAATGTTCCCTCCGGCGAACCCTGGGTCCTCCTGCCCCGCAGTCAGGGCTAGACGCGGAGTAGTCCTGCACTGTGATCCTGCCTGGGTCTCCTTCGCCCCGCAGGTTGTGGCTTAGTTTTTATTTATTCCAGCGGAGGAGACCGCTGTTTCCCTCGTGTATCCCTAAAAACCTTTATGGATATATTGAATTATTCTCATTTCCACATGTAAAAATGTCATGTGCTCCGCCCCCCCAACCCATGCTTCAGTACAACTGGCATCCCTGGAAGGGCCCCCTTATTGGGCCTCAGGGCGTTGGGAAGGTTACGTTACACTTCGCCTGCCGGCACGTATACTTGTCAGCACGTGAAGTTGTTGCGTAACGCGGCGTCAGGGTCGTGGCCTTTTCCATAGGGCTAGTTCCCATGTAACGTCGAAGTGATTCGACTGAAGGGGAACGTCTAGGTTACGAAGGTAACCCACGTTCCCTGAAGGAGGGAACGGAGACGTTATATTCCCCTGCCACGCCCCTGGCGTCGCGCTGACGCCGGCTTGACGGCTCTTCAGCGAAAACCTGTTTGAGTGATGCGCGCCGCCATCTTATATACCCGTATGTACGGGGGAGTGGCCGACGCGCACGTCCACTCGCCAATTTGCAATTGGCCTTTTTATATAAGGCTCAGAGATGATCGGTCTCTCAGGCGAGATCCCATGTAACGTCTCCGTTCCCTCCTTCAGGGAACGTGGGTTACCTTCGTAACCTAGACGTTTTTTTTTTTTAAACCAGTTGGGAGATATGTCTTGTTTTAATCTTGTTTTCTGGTTTAAAATTCAATTCATTTTGATCAAATACCTTATTCATTTAGTTTCTCAAGTTAACGTGCCTTGATTTAAGAATCTTTAAATATTTATACTGTAAAATTACACAAAACAGTACAAAAGTAGTGTGCTGCTGTAGAAAAATGCCTGATGAATAGAAAAAGGGATGAATAAATGATTGTCTGGCTTCCTCCTCAGCTCTCAAAGGATGTAATTTCATTTAGTTAGTCATTTGGTCACATTTAATCACTGCATACAGAAAAATATCAGTCTGAAGCAAAGCAGTATAAATGATAGAGGATGAAAGAAGAATGTTAAGTGTTTCAATGCATTAGTTTCACAAACATCAAGCGCAAATGAATGTTTTTGTGTACTCACATACATCTTGAGTGATATATAAGCCTTGGGGATGAAGATATTCCTCAGAAATTCATCTATTGTGTTGCACAGAAGACAGAAAGTCTTTTAGGTTTAATGAGCAAACAATTTTGGGTGAGCTATTGTAATAATATGACAAATAAGAAACAGAAAACCCAATGCATGAATGAAAACAAGACCAAAAGGAGACAATTCATTTTCAGTCACGTTTTAGTCTTTCCTACCTTTTCAAAACTTGCGCTGGTGGAATTTATTTCCATAATGTTACTACAGTTGAAGGAACAACAACAATTATAGCTTGAACTCTCAATGCTTTGCTCCCCGGACTGGTGTTTTATCTATTAGGCCACTGGAAGACATTAAAAATATCACAAAATTACTGTCTGAGTCAAATTATTCATCCAGGATTTTCAAGGCCATCAGATCACATGTGCAAACAAGAGGAATCATCACTAATGGTGTGTATTTCTGCATGTAAAGAGTACTGACCCACATCCAAACAACATAATTTCTTCAAACACATTTTTCAGCATCTACATCTGCGTTTCTGTTCTTGGCAGATGGTTTCTTCTTGACCAAACGCTTCACACTAAAAGCAGTGAATTTCAAAACTCTCGGGATCAGAGCGCTGCTCCTCATTACACTTCTGAGATCTTCATCTGAGGGGCTTTACAGCATCTAAAACGTCAAGACAAATTTATATGGTTTTATACTGCTTCACACATTTTCAACTAAACATCAGCAACAAAAATGACTTTGAAGAGTCTAATCTGGTTTTCCCTAAGCTGTTCTCATCGATTAACTTTGATAAAGGCAATAACTTGAAATAACGTTGGTAAGCAGGTTAAATGGTTGAGTATGTATATATATATATATATATATATATATATATATTATGAGACACTTATCCCAGAGTCCACGAGGACGAGACGAGACAAACTTTTTTAAAGAAATCCTCAATTATGAAACATATATGGAAAAATAGTATTTTATTTAACTGAAAAACACAAAATGAGAAAAAATGTAGGGGGATTTTGATATCAACTTGTAGTTTATGAAATTAAACTTCTATTTTAATAAATTATATGCAGTAATGACAAACTAAAGCTGCATGATTCTGGATAAATTGAGAGTCATGATTTTTTAAAATAAATTAGAAATCTAAACAAAATAACGCTATTCACTAGTGGTTCTGACAAAATGTTCATTGCTTAAGTATTTTAAATATATATATTAATTTTAAAGGGGTCATCGGATGCCCATTTTCCAAAAGTTCATATGATTCTTTAGGGTCTTAATGAAAAGTCTCTAATATACTTTGGTTAAAAATTCTCAATAGTAGTGTCAAAAACACCCTTTTACCTTGTCAAAATCAGCTCTGCAAAATATCAGCTCATTTTATCGCATGGGCCCTATAAATGCATTTAGCCGCATTTATCGGCGAAACTTGCCAACAAGCACATTATTAAGAAAGGCCATTTGCAAAGATGCATAAAAACCCTTATACTCACTTCTGCTGTGGGTGAAGCTGCATCACGAACGATTCACACGATCATAGATGCATATGTAGATTGGGATCGGTGCTTTCCTTTTAAAAACGAAAGTAACGTTGTCCTCTGCCTCTTAAGTGGCTCAGATGTTAGGAGTAAATGACTACTGCTATGTTCATTATTACATCCAACAACAGAACACCTCAATCGCACTGGCCATCGTATTCGGACTGTTTCAGCTCGGTGAGGGCGGGTCTAAGGTAAGACGCTCATGTCAATCAACCGTGTTTCGTCACAACGTCAAGAAGCTGAGAATAACTTGATTTTAAAAAGGGGATATTACTTTTAAAAAATACCACTGGGTGGATTTTTATCATTGTAGGGTGGCTGTGTACACAAACTGCCAACACACATTATTGTTCAAACAACATGGAAAAGTTAGTTTTGCATCCGATGATCCGATTTAGTCAAAATAAATGTAATGTGTTGGGTAAGTTACGCTAGAAAAGTATTAATTACTAGCTATTAATTGCATCTTCAACTGTGTAATTACCACACTAATTACGCTCACTCAAAAAATATTGCATTACCTGCTACTAATTATTTTCTAAACCCAGCCTCAAGCAGCTAAACAATACAAGGATAGACATGAAACTGTTCTTTTAATTCTTTCAAATAAATAATATAAAGCTACATAAAAAATATTCTTGAACTCAAAGTATTTAAAATGAGATGTTACATGTTCCACTATTGTTTTATATTGTTCTAGTCTATACCATATTTAATGCAATTACATCAGAAGTAACTCATTAAATGACCGAAAAATGGAAAGTAATTCCTTACTTTACTTTTCAAGGGAAAAGCAATTAAATTACATGTGATTAATTAATTAATAAGTAATTCATTACATGCAACAATGATTAATAAAATCTCTGATCATGCCAAAATTAGGTTTAGATATATATGCATAAATAATCACATAAAAGTTTTGTAAATAATATTTAAAATGAATGACATTTAATTTTATTTAAATTTAACAGACAAAAAGCATACAGTAGCTAAAAACTTTACTTGAAAGAAACAGATACTGATGGTCAATGTCAACAATATGAAAATAAAAATCACCAAATATATGCACCATATATACAAGAACATCAGATCCATTTTACGCTGTACTCTTGATAATATCAAAATGATATGGATGAATTTTGGACATATTTGGGTAAATCTGTTCTGAAATTACAAACTGAATCACTGAAAGAGGAAACAGTCTCCTCAGAGAGCATTAAATAAGCAACGCTGTTGTTGTTTTCTGCTTTCTGAATATGAGAAAATCAACTGCCTGAACGCTTCAGTCAACATCAATACATCTTTTCCCGTAGTATTGTTAGTTTGTTTGAGTTCGCATTGATTTATGTAGGTGAACATACTGTCCGTCCATCATTCATAACTGATGAGTTATAGATAAACACGGACAGATCTGCTTCCCGCTGCAGTCTACACAATAAATGATGCATTAAACCTACATCTGATACTAAACTCAACACACATCATAAATAATACCACAACATTACCACATCGTAACAACATTTCTGTTTTCCCATAACATTCTTTAACATTATGAGTTGTGTAATAGTTTCACAATTTTGTCATTATAGTTCAGAAATTCATGCACTTGGCAGATGCTTATTATGAATAATTCATATTTATAATATAGAATAAAAATCCATAATTTACTAAATATTTGTTTCTATATGAAATCTTTAAATTAAAGGCCACCATTACCTTTTTATTGTAAAAAAAAGTAAGCGGTATTTTGTTACAGGTTAAATGTAATTATGATAGATTACGAAAATATTCGAGTACATAAAATATATATAAAAATGTCAATATTTCTAGTGGAAAATTAGCTTCATTTTATTAATTCGTTATTTGTTCATGAACAATAAGCAAGCTAACAACACTATATTGCCGAAAGTATTGGAACACCCCTTCTAATGAACAGGTTTGACTACTTTAGAAATTTCTAAATGTTTAAGCATATAATGATATTTTAGGGAACTGTATGCTTCTAATTTTATAGCAACAGTTTGGACAGGGCCCTTTTGTATTTTAACACGACAATACCTTTGTATAAGGCAAGGTTAAAAAAGAAATGATTCATTCAGTGTGAAAAAACTTGACTGGTCTGCAGAAAGCAAAGTCCTAATCCCAGCTGAACATTTCTGATGTGACTTAAAAAGCAGACCTTGAGCCAAAAACTATTGGGATAATGGGACACCCCCTTCTTTAGAAGAGAAAAGGGCACTTTTTTGGAAACAACTCATGTATTTAAAAACTGTATTTCTATCTCTGTTGCAACAGTTTTTGGAAGTGTCTAAATTGACTGTACTCATACGTACAAGTCATTGGTGTTTGGTGATGAGTTTTTGGCTCAAGGTCTGCATTTAAAGTCACACCAGATTTGTTCATCTGGGATTAGTACTTGACTTTATGCAGACCAGTCAAGTCCACACTGACTGAATCTAAATTTCTCTTTTGAACCTTGCCTTATACCAAATAGGCAAGGTTCAAGCAGTCCAAACTGTTGCTATTAAAAATTAGAAGCACACAATTCCATAGAATCTCTTTATATGCTTAAACATTAAGGTTTGCGCTTATGGATATTACTAAAGTAGTCAAACCTGTTCATTAAAAGGGGGTGTCCCAATACTTTTGGCAATATGCTGTATATTCAGACCAAAAATCATAACATATCAAAAATAAAAACATAAATTATAATAAATAAACACATTTTAAAAATTGTATCGAATCAAATACACAGTGAAATAAATTTCTATAATGAGCTTTAATTCAAGTCAGTTCTACATGTCAGACTCAATTTATCTGTGTATAATTTAGTTTTGAAAGATGCATGTGAAAGTGAAGGCATTATGGAGATACAGACTCTCTCTCTCTGTATGTGTGTGACCTGTGCTCCCTCCAGGACCAATAACATCACAGTCAGACTATCATCTGTCTGTGTCACAGAAAGAGACAGACTGATACACGCATATGCAGAAACACAGATGAGCTTTCTGCTGACATCTCCACACACCCACACACAAACAAACAAACACACACAGCAGGTCTCTAAATGACACTGACAGCTCAATTCTTCTGGTTCCTGTGTTTTCTATCCCTCTATTTCTACCCGTCTCAATGACCATCAATCTGACAGACCCTTGACTGCAAAAACAAGTTGCAATGCCTCTGACACACACTTAAACACAACATTACACTCAAAATGCAACTGCAACATGAACTAAGGCAGCAAACAGAATGCAGGATTGCAATTCAAACTTAAATGTATATAAATGTACACACATACATTTAGATCTAAAATTTACAGTATATAAATTTTACTAACAAAACAATGGTATTATAACTACTCTTTTGCTAGGATGCAGGTTTGATTTTGACATTGGCGAGGACATAACAGCAGACAGCAATCTGGCTTTAAACCTCTCTTTTTTTATTCAGAGTTAATCTGAACAAGTAAATGGAAACTTTCCAAAGCTCTGTTAATTCCAAAGTCTTTATATTCATCCTGTGTGTCCTCTTAAGGTGTAAATGTATTTTTTAGTTGTTGTTGTTGTTGTTGTTGTTGTTGTTGTTAATCTTGCAACGAAAATGAACCATGGTTGTACTAAAAACAAACTAACAACAAACACCACAAATTTACCATGGTGTTGCTACACTAGCCATAGTTTAACCATGGTATTTGTAGTAAAACTGTGGTTATACAAATGTGACCCTGGGCCACAAAAGCAGTCATAAGGGTCAATTTATTGAAATTGAAATTAAACATTATTATGCAAATAAGCTTTCCACTGATGTATGGTTTGTTAGGATAGGACAATATTTGGCCGAGATACAACTATCTGAAGATATGGAATCGGAGGGTGCAAAAAATAAAGCCTTTAAATTTGTCCAAATAAAGTTCTTAGGAATGCATTTTACTGAAGTTTAGATATATTTATGGTAGGACATTTACAAAATATATTCATGGAACATGACCTTTACTTAATATCCTAACAACTTTTGGCATTAAAGAAAAGTCAATTCTTTTGACCCATACAATGTATTTTTGGCTATTGCTACAAATATATCTGTGCTACTTAAGACTGGTTTTGTGGTCCAGTGTCACAAATGGTATCAATACGCCAAAAAAAAATAAAAAAAATAAAACATGTTAAGTAATTTTACTTGAATCTTTTTTTTAAGGGATTTGTATCTTTATATACTTTTTTCTGTCTTCTTTTTTCATTGTTTTGTTTTTAGAACTGTACTACCTTAATGGTGTGAATATTTGTATGCGTTTAATAAAAAGAAAGAAAGAACGATTCACGATACGTGTTTTGAAGTGACATTCTGAATCAAATGATTCTCTATAACGTGTTCCTAAGCTCTGATCTGAATCAAATGATTTCGCAAACCTGCTCTGAAATTTCGATCTAATAATGAAATAGTGATTGAAACAGTGAATCATTTTGTGACGCAATGGTTTAACTGATTTTTTAACTGACTGAGTTTTGAAAAGCTTAGAAATATGGTTAAAAAGAAAAAAAACATTTTAGTTATTTCAGTAATAACAAAAAAATTAAGTTTCATGATTCGATTAATAGATGAATAGATAGGGGGAAAAAAACATCTGTACACCTCCAAACCAAGATTAAACTAAAACTGAAACCATACAAAAACATGCTTGTTACTTGAAATAAAAACTTATTTAATTTCAGCTGCCAATGAAGACAACATTTCTCATTTAGTTGAACATCATATACTAAAATAACAAAAAAACATGAATAAATACAATAAAAAATTGTAAAAACTATATGGACAAATTAAAAACCATTAACTAATATAAATAAAATAAAAATGAAATTAACATTAAAATTAGAAAAACGATATGGATATATTAAAAATCAGTAATCAATAAAAATAAAAAAACACAACAAAATTACTAAAACTTAAAATAAAAACAGAAAATCTAAAAATAAAATAGCACTGATCTAAACGCAAAGGAGATGTCGTCAGCTCCAGACGTGCCCTCAGTAGAGCTCTTATTTTCTCGCTCACTGCTGAGTCTCTGGGAGCGTGTCGCTGACTAAAGCCCTTGACCTGCTGTTTGCAGCCATCGGCTCTTTCATTTGTGAGCACTTAAGCTCAGTTTGTTCTAATTATCAGCTCTCTGATGAGCTTTTGGAGGAGAGAGCCAGTCAATGCCTAATTGTCTATTGACATCACCCATCCATCTGTAAATCTAGTTCACTCCACACAACTATTTGATTTGGGCTCACTAAGATTTTGAACGTTTTTTGAAAGAAGCCACTATGCTCATCAAAGCTGCATTTATTGGATTAAAAATACAGTAAAACAATACATTTGTGAAATATTATTACAATTTAATCTGTTTGCTATGTGAATATATGTTAAAATGTAATTTATTGCTGAATTTTCAGCATCATTACTTTAGTCTTGAGTGTCATACAATCTTTCAGAAAGATTCTAATATGGTGAATTGCTGCTCAAAAAACATTTCTGATCATTTTCAGTGTTGAAAACAGTTGCTTCGTGTTTTTGCAGGAATAAACTACATTTTAAATATATTCAGATAGAAAACAGTTATTTTAAATAGTAATAGTAATTTCACAATTTTTACTGCTTTGTAAAAAAACACTAAAAATTTTAATTATTCCAAACTTTTACCTGCTAATGAATAGAAAAAACTCCACACAACATGCAACGCGACCAATGCAAAGCAAACTTGCTTTTTCATGCACCATGAGTTCACCGAACATGTCAGACAGAAATTATATGTTGCTTCAAGTACATACTGCAATTTACATCAGTATCTGAACAGAGAGAGACACTTATGGGTGCACTTTACATGAGATTGTTGAGAAACACAATGTGATCAAATCTGCGGCTGGAAAGACAAACAAAAATGTGCTTTTATAGATGAACAATGCAAAGGAAAGATAAAAGTTGTTCTGTTTCCTCCAGAACAGAGCAACCATCATCTGAAACTGGATATAGAGGCGTAGGAGGAGATGCGGCACACAATGATTTATTTATTCTGCCGCTCCTGATTCAATTGTGTGGAAACCAGAAGAACTCCTGCGACTGATTCAGTCCTGCTCATCCCCTGTGGGATTTTTTTGGCATAAACTTTACCAAAGTTTTTTTTTTTTTTGATCAAGACTTTGTGTCCTGAGATCTTATTCATGTTTAATGACGCTTTACACAAACTTATTCTCTTTCAAAACTTATTTTGCATTCTCTGTTAGTCTCAACATTTACAGTACTAGCGCATTTTTACGATCAAACGTTGTATCTGTTAACAAAGTTAATGCACTGTGACCTAACATGAACATTTTCATTATCTAACACTAACAAAGGTTATTGTCACGCGGGTGTGCAGGACGAGACGAGACGATAGACGAGATTTACAATCAACAATAAATTTAATAGAAATCTCCAAGATGAACAAGGCAGGAACAGGCAGGAACACAGAGGGCTTTCACACACATCCAGGAAACGTTAAAGACCGACAAAAGACTAAACTCAAAGACAGACTTATAAAGGGTAACTCATAATCAAACACAGGTGACACAGATGACTAATAATTACAAGGACAGGTGCAACAGATAATGGCTAAACACAGGGCTAAACCAAATGAACACAGAATGGCAGGGGAAGACAATGGGAGAAACCAATGACAGACGGGGTTGTGACATCACGCCCCCCTCCGGAAAGGCGCGTCCTCGCGCCGTGGAGAAAACGAGAGGGGCGGAAGAACAGAGTACATAAGGGAGGAGGCTTGGGCGGAGGACGGTACCCCTGGAGGGGGACAACAAACAAAGTCAACAGAGTCCAGGGGGGCGACGAAGGTGGGAGGAGCCAGGGAGGAAACAGGAGGGGCCTGAAGCAGGAGGAACTGACCCAGACCACAGCCATGATGACGGCCCACGGTGGAGCCGACGGAGGGAGGAGCCATGGTGGAGGAAGGCGTGCCGACTCCATGGGGCCGACCAACAGAGGCGGAGCAGATGGCGGAGGAGCCCGAGGCGGAGACGGAGAGCCGATGATCCGGGGTGACGCCGAGGATCCGGAGGGCCAAGGTGGAGCAGGCTCTGGCGCCCGAGGCGGAGGCGGAGTCCCGGAGATCCGCGGCGGAGCCGGAGCGACAGAGGATGGAGGCTGTGCCCGCAGGAAGGAGGAGTCCCAAGGAGCCGGTGGGACGGCGCGACGAGGCACAGCCGGAGGAGCAGAGTCCTGAGGAGCCGATGGGGTGACGACTGACCAGGGCGGAGCCGGAAAGACGATGGAGCCCGGTGGAGCTGGTGGATCGACGGGCGACGGTGGAGAGGAGGGCGTCGAGAGCCGTGGTGGAACCGCGGGGTCGAAGGGCCGAGGCGGAGTCCAGGACTCGGAGGCTGGAGGCGGAGCTGAGGAATCCTCCAGCCGAGACGCCGATGGAAGCTGGCAGTCCCGCGGCGAGCCCACTGCACAGGTGGATGACTGAGGGTGAGCAGGGGGACTGACAGGTGATAGCGGAGATTCAGGAAGGCTGGGCGAAATCAGCGATGACTCTGGACGACTGGACGGAACCAGCGGAGATTCAGGATGGCTGGACGGGACCAGCGGAGACTCAGGATGGCTGGACGGGACCAGCGGAGACTCAGGCATAGGCAGAAGAGGGCGGGTGGGTGGGAAGTTCAGGCAGGTCAGTGGTTCTGTGGAAAAGTCTATTAAGTCCCCAGAGTGTTGCTCATTCTCACCCCCAGTGGTGGTGCAGTGGGCAGGGCTCTCTGTAGCCCTCTCTTGCTCCACGTCACACTCCACCGTCGCGGATGTAGCAGTCGGCTCTCGCACCTGGTCCGATGGGTCCGGCTCTGGCTCTGTCGCTCTCGGCTCGGGCTCTCCATCGTCGGTGGGCTCGGGCTGCAACTCCGCTTGTCGGGGTGATGTTGGGCTGGGTTCTGGGTCTGGAGTGGGGCTGGTGTCATCCTTCGCGGTCAACGAAGCTCTGCTGGACACCAGCACCCACTCGATGTAGTCGGCGAGGCTCTCTCGAGGACCCTCCCCGGACAGCTGCCTCTGGATGTTATCATTAAGTCCCACGCGGTAGAACGTGCATAGGCAACTGTCCGGGTAGTGCGTAAACGGGGCGAGGAATATAAAGTCTCTGGTGTGGTCCTCGAGAGAGCGGTTCCCCTGCTTCAGGAGGAGGATGAGGACGGCGGGATCGTTCATGACGGGGGGGAAAAAAAAAAAAAAAAAATAAACTAAACACTGATACAAAAAAAACGGAAAATAAACGCAGGGGAAGACGCCGTGAATTTTTTTTTTTGGGTCGGTCTTTCTGTCACGCGGGTGTGCAGGACGAGACGAGACGATAGACGAGATTTACAATCAACAATAAATTTAATAGAAATCTCCAAGATGAACAAGGCAGGAACAGGCAGGAACACAGAGGGCTTTCACACACATCCAGGAAACGTTAAAGACCGACAAAAGACTAAACTCAAAGACAGACTTATAAAGGGTAACTCATAATCAAACACAGGTGACACAGATGACTAATAATTACAAGGACAGGTGCAACAGATAATGGCTAAACACAGGGCTAAACCAAATGAACACAGAATGGCAGGGGAAGACAATGGGAGAAACCAATGACAGACGGGGTTGTGACAGTTATAACTTCTGCAAAATATATTGCTCACTAGTTTATGTTAGTTAATGCATTAAAGGAATAGTTCACCCAAAAATGAAAATTTGCTGAAACTTTATGCACCCTCAGGCCATCCAAGATGTAGATGATTTTGTTTCTTCATCAGATTTGGAGAAATGTAGCATTTCAATACTTGCTCACCAATGCATCCTCTGTAGTGAATGGGTGCCGTCAGGAATGAGAGCAGCTGATACAAACATCACAGCAATCCACAAGTAATCCACATCACTCCAGTCCATCAATTAATGTCTTGTGAAGCCAGAAGTTGCATGTTTGTAAAAACAAATTCATCATCAAGACATTTTTAACTTCTAACCACTGTTTCCATTATCCATCACATTGCTTTCTACGATGAAAAAATCACCACAGTGAAGAAATCTGCACAGATAAAGGCCTGTTTATAGGCCAAATCAATCTGAATCAGCTCTTAACAAATATCTGTGTGGATTTTGATGTGAGAGACAACAGGAGTTGAACTTCTTCCACTGGAGAAAGCGTTATTATAGATTATGGACTATGTTAAAAACTTAATGATAGATTTGTTTTTACAAACACGCAGCTTTTGCACTGCAAAAATGCTTTTCTTGCTTAGATTTTTCATCTTGTTTCCAGCCAAAATATCAAAAAAATTCATAAATCAGGAAGGATTTTCTAGACGAGTAAAAATTATTGTCTTGATTTCAGTCAAAAGTCAAAATTAAGTGTGTTTTTGCTTGAAACAAGTTAAATAATCTGCCAATGGAGTAAGAAAAATAATCTTGTTTTCTGTTTAAAATAAGATTTTTTTTTCTTATCCCATTAGCAGATTATTTTGCTTGTTCTAAGCAAAAACTCACTTAATTTTGACTTGTTTTTTCTGAAAACAAGACAATTTTTACTCGTCTAGAAAATCCTTCTTAATGTAAGAATTTTTAGATATTTTGGCTGAAAACAAGACAAAAAAATCTAAGTAAGAAGAGCATTTTTTGCAGTGTGTCTTCTCAAGATGTTAACTGATGGACAGAAGTGGTGTGGATTACTTGTGGATTATTGTGATGTTTTTATCAGCGGTTTGGACAGCATTCTGACGGCACCCATTCACTGCAGTGATGAAATGCTACATTTCTTTAAATCTGATAAAGAATCAAACTCATCTACAGTACATGACCTTTTTTATTCTTGGGTGAACTATTTATTTAACTAATGTGATCATACCGTTACCAAAATTTCTGACATTTATATACTAATGGGCCCTACTTATTTAGTCAAATATGAAGTAATTAATCATAAGCTGACAGTAACTGATGTTTATGATGTTTGACATTTGACAAAGTGTGAAAAATCACCAGATTTAAAAATGCTCACCAAATTATGGTCAGTCTGTAAACCTGTGCTAATTAATTAAGAGCTGTTCAACCGATCGCACACAGAAGCGTCTCCACTGGCAGCAGGTACAATCGTTGGCAGCTACCCATCGACCCCTGTTACTATGGCAACAGCCGTTCATTTGTTTTCTGTCGTGTTTCTGTGTGTCTGTCTGCATGTGGCGTGATCATTATTCGGCATTAACAAAACAAACAAGGATAATAATATAAACAAGGCCAGTTATTCTGCAGCTAAAACCCCTACAACAATGTAATTTAGTAACTACAGCTTACTAAAATGTGACCCAAGTCACACAAAGTTACTTAGGATTTTTACTTGTTTTAATGGTGCAGCAGGTGAAAATGGTGCATCTGATCATTTAGTCAAGAATATGATCCATGCATTTGAATTACAACTAATAAACTTAATGTGATGCATAATTGTCAATCATACACGAATAAAGCAAGTAATAAACAGCATAATAAATAAATAAATCTTGTTAGCTTATTAAATATTTAGATATATTTTGTTTAATTTAAATAATAATCAATAATGCATTAATTTAAATAGTTTAGAATCAGCTCATTGTGAAAACAATCTCATTTATTTAATTAAAATGTAAGAGCATGCACTAAAATATGTAGCAAGAAATCTTTCAGTATTATTTTAGTATCATTGAGATACTATTATAGATTTTATTAATATTTTTGATCAGTTATTATTTTTTAATTTTCCATTTTCATTTTTAGTTGAAATTTTAGTACTGTTATTGTGTTTCTGTCATTTTCAATAGTTTTTGTTTTTGTCTTTTTAATTATTTTTTATTTAAGCTTTAGTTTTAGTACTTTAAGTAAAATGAGAAATACTGCCTTTGCAACTAACTAAAATATGTTTTTAAATATATTTTTTTATTTTCATTTTAAGTAAATAAATATTTATTTGTTTTAAATTTAGCTTCAGTTTTAACTACCAATGTTTTATGACTGACAAAATATGCAAGTTTATTAGTTTATGTTAAACCTGTGTAATCATAATGGATAGAACCTGTATATTAAGATGTCCACGTCAAAAGAAATTTACAAAAGTGATTTTTATGTCTATAGAAAGCACATTAAATGTAAAGTGTCTACGTTTAAGTTTTCAAATACGTTTTTGGAGAATAAAATGTCAAACTTTGTTTTTAATAACGTTACATTTTTATTTCATTATGTCGAAATTCAAACAACATGCTTATTCTGTACATTTTAAAAATACAGTCAGGTCCATATATATTTGGACACTGACACACTTTTCATAATTTCGGCTCTGTATGCCACTAGAATAGTTTTAAAATGATACAATCAAGATGAAATTGAAGTGCAGACTTTAAGATTTAATTCAAGGGGTTGAACAAAAATATAACATAAAATGCTAAGGAATTACAACCATTTTTATACACAGACCCCCCATTTTCAGGGGCTCAAAAGTAATTGGACAAATAAATATAATCATAAATAAAATGTTAGTTTTTAATATTTTGTTGAGAATCCTTTGCAGGCAATGACTGTCTTAAGTCTGGAACTCATGGACATCACCATAGACTGGGTTTCCTCCTTTGTGGTGCTTTGCCAGGCCTTTACTGCAGCTGACTTCAGTTGTTGTTGGTTTGTGGGTCTTTCTGCCTTTAGTTTTGTCTTCAGCCAGTGAAATGCATGCTCAATCAATTTGAAATCAGAAAATTGACTTGGCCATTGCAGAATATTCCACTTTTTTACCTTTAAAAACTCCTGGGTTGCTTTTGCTGTATGTTTTAGGTCATCGTCCATTTGTACTATGAAGAGCCGCCCAAACAACTTTGCTCCATTTAACTGAATCTGGGCAGACAGTATATCCCAATACACTTCAGAATTCTTCCGGTTGCTTCTGTCTTCTGTCACATCATCACTAAACACCGGTAACCCAGTGCCACTGGAAGCCATGCTCATGCCATTACACTGCTCCACCATGTTTCACAGATGATGATGTTGTAGGCTTTGGATCATGAGCTGTTCCAAGCCTTCTCCATACTTTTTTCTTCCCGTCATTCTGGTACACGTTGATTTTATTTTCAGCAGTCCAAAAAATGCTTTTCCAGAAGTGGTCTGGCTTTTTAAATGTTTTTTGACAAAGTCTAATCTGGCCTTGTTTGCACCTTGTGGTAAACCCTCTCTATTTTGCTCTGGTGAGGTCTTCTCTTGATTGTAGACTTGACAGTGACACGCCTACCTCCTGGAGAGTATTCTTCACTTGGCTGGATGTTGTAAAATGTTTTATTACCATGGAGAGGATCATCCAATCATCCACCATACTGTCGTCTTTTGTGAACATCCAGGCCTTTTTATGTTGCTGAGCTCACCAGTGTGTTCCTTTTCTTCTCAGAATTCACCAAACTGTTGATTTGGCCACTCCTAACGTTCCTGCTATCTCTCTGATGCATTTCTTTTGTTTTTGAAGCCTAACAATTGTCTGTTTTACTTGCATGCAGAGCTCCTTTGACCGCATGATGGGTTCAGAGCAACAGCTTCCAAATACAAATGGCACACTTAGAATCAACTCCAAACCTTTTACCTGGTTAATTGATGTAGAAAAAATGAAGGAATAGCCCACAACTGTCCATGAAACAGCTTTTGAGTCAACTGTCCAATTACTTATGGTCCTTTTCTACCAATTTGATGAGACTGCCCTAAAAATTAAAGCTCAGAGTGCGCACCTTAAGCCCATATTCATTGTATAACTGTAACTTGAATATGTTTTGGTCAACAGCTAAAATAATAAAAATTGTGTCAGTGTCCAAATATATATGGACCTGACTGTATATAAATGATTAAGGAAGCATATTAAATTTTATTGTGTTTTAGATGAGTAAAAAATTCTTACTGATAAATGGGCAAAACCTAGGATAGTGGCAAATTTTAAAAAAAAAAGTAGAATTACAACTAATTAGTATTTGAGGTGAAAGTAAATCATCTTTTAGTATGTCATAAATTGATTTTGTTGTAAATATGCATGACAAGACCGTTACACTGAATGACATCTTAGTGGGGCTTCTGTAAATTAGGGAAAATTTTACGATATTTATTATTTGCTCAGAAAAACAAAAAAAAAAAATGCAATTAAATTAAACAGAAAACTTTTTATTTATTTATTTATTTATTTATTTTTTGTAAAAACAACAATTTAAAGCAGTGTTACATAGTGTTTTTATGCTTAAACCCTTTTTAGTCTTTGACCCATATGCCATTCAAGTGCAGAAATCTTAAACTTAGGCTGTTTTTAAAGTTTAGTTTATCTCATGCCATCAAAAGCAGAGTTTAACTGTGTTAGTTTGGCTGAAACTGCGGTTACCAAACTACATTTCTCAACAGAATACCACATATCCTGATGAATTATGCTCATTATGAATATGTCCAAATTAAACTCGTTAGTGTCACAAGAGAAGACTGATTGGAGTCAAAGTAGCATCATCTGTAGCTCATTCATCAGAGAGACGTCACACACCGCAGGGGAAACACCACATCTCTGAATCACACTGACATCTGAACTTCTGCTTCACTCCCAACTTATTTAGACATGTTATAGAAGAAAACAAATCTAAAGAATGACCTTATTTACCGTATTTATTTCTTTGTTTCACATAAATAAACATCTTACTGACCCCCAACGTTTGAACAATAGTGTACATGTTCAGTCATTGTTTCCAGCTACTGTTGCAGCCTAAAAAAAGTGTGTTGTTGTTGGTATAAACACTATTTTGAAGAGTCAAACGCAGCAGTGAAACACCCTGTGAGGCTTCAGTCTGTGTCAGCTCATCTTGGTTTGTTCCTGGAATGGCAACAAGAGAGGATATTTTATTTTTGGCTTATACTCACAAAATGTCTGTGTTGAGATGACACAGTTGTATTTTGGCATCTTCCTCATGCTGAGACGCTTCTGCGCTTCACTGTCAGACAGAACGGAGGATCTCCTGTGTGCTTCAGTGCAGAAAACAAACCTGCAGACTAAACCAGGGCGACTCCTACAAGACAAACAAATAAAAGAAACTCATCTGCATTTGTTTTCATACAATGTTAGTCCAAGTTTCTTGTACCAATTTAGTTTTTCTGACCAGTTTTCCACCTTCTGATTCTTCAAGACTGTCTATACTGCATGTAAATGATCTCTTAAAAAAAAATCTGATCTATTATGTGAATTGGATGCATTAAATGGTCTGTTTTCAATAACATCTGTGGATGTGGTTCCTCATGGACTCTCCGTACAGCACCTGTCCTCACACTCGTCCAGTACATTTCAATAATTCACAACCGCACGATGTCCTGGATGCGGCGTCTGTTCCTCAGTTCCCAAACATAGTTAGCTGCCTCGCTGTCTACATGGTACAGAGCCCCTAAGGGGACATTGTGATGAAGAAAAAAAAATGAGATGGGAGGAAACATATTTCGATCTGCCACCAAAGTATTGTGTTCTAAACTTTTTGGTCTCTCACAAAACTACTGCAGTTTCATTTGAGAAACTTTGCATTTGCTTGCAAAACATGAAATTCTGAAACTTCAAATTCTCTTGAAAAACTAATGAACACCTACTGAATTCAGTTCTCTTTCATGTTTTATCGTACTTAAACAGACAAATACACACAAATGCAATGCAATGCGTTTATATTCTCTGTTAACTTGCTTGTTTGCCTGCAAAGTATTGTCATTTCAATATCAGCGTCTTCATAAATGACTTAATACAGTATAATCCTTATAAAGGATTTCATGTTTTATCGTACTCAAACAGAGAAATACACACAAAATTGTGTGTGTTTTGATGAATATTCTGTGTGTGTCACAGCAGTTAAATCTGTGTCTATATTGCATGTTCAACCTTAATAATGTGACCCTGCACCACAAGTAGCACGTCTTAAGTAGCACGGGGTATATTTGTGGCGATAGATACATTTTTCTTTTATGCCAAAAATTATTGGGATATTAGGTAAAGATCCTGTTCCATGAAGATAATTTGTAAATTTCCTACCTAAATATATCAAATCTTAATTTTTGATTAGTAATAAGCATTGCTAAGAACTTCATTTCAACTTTAAAGGCGATTTTTTTCTACATTTTATTTATTTATTTATTTATTTTGCACCTTCAGGTTACAGATTTTCAAATAGTTGCATCTTGACCAAACTTTGTCCAATCCTTACAAAAAAAGCTTATTTATTCAGCCTTTAGATGATGTATAAATCTCAATTTCATAAAAATTGACCCTTTTGGCTGGTTTTGTGGTCTAGGGTCATATCAGTCATATTGATAGGTCAAAAGACCTATTAATAATCAAAAGACCAATTCTCCAGGAATATATATTGAGTTTGAAAATTTGAAGGAAATGCTTAATAAATGCATTACACTGTAACTAAACCCATTCAAATTTTAGTCAACTTAATCTACAAAAAATTAAAACTAGACTAAAACTAGTGTAAACTGAGTTCAGATTACTAAAATGTGACTAAAACTAAATGGCATTTTAGTCAGAAGACTATGGCTAAAACTAAATCAAAATTTGATGTCAAAATGTACACTCTTACATTAAAAAAACTTCATAAAACTGCCCAAGAAAATTAGCATTCCCTCACAAAACGATCGTGTTTACTGAGAAACTAATTTGCATTCTCTAGCCAAGCCATTGCATTTCCCTGAGAAACTTTGTGTTCACTTGCAAAAATACTGATTTCTCCCAAGAAACTTTTAATTTGCATGTAAAACTACTGCATCGATTTTCTGTCTGTTTCCACAAATATTTAGATCACCTCTCAAAAGGAGAAAAAAAAAGATACAGTATGTGAACAAAATACAAGTTTTGGCCATTTGCAATCAATATAAAGCACCTGCTGCAATATTTCAATCACTTAAACTGCAGGACATTCTAAAACGTTTAAGGCGAAAAACACTTAAAGTGCCTTAATATATTAAAGCAGTGATATTAAAAGATCAAATTCAGTATATACCTTATTGATGATGCATGGAGATGTTTTCTTTATAATGGTTTTCTATGGGAAAACATTTCATGTGAAACTTCACTTGCTTGCTTGCTTGCTTGCAAAGTATGCAGCATCAATGAGATGTATACTGAACTCGGCATTTTAATATCAGCGTCTTAATGCATTACTACTTAATACAGTACAATCCTTATAAAAATAACTGGTGGTCAGTGGAGGAAAGCATTGTTTTTTCCATCCAGTGTGTTCCTGTAATGTTCCTGTTCCTGTGATTTCAAGGGAAAATTTGCTGAGAAAATTTGAAACTAATGAGAAACATTTAAGTTGCTCACAAAAGTATTGCTTTCTCCAAAGAAACTTTTCGTTCTCTCACAAAAACATTGCATTCTCCCAAGAAACTTTTGCCTGAAGACTTGACTCACAATCGATTTAAAGTTAACAAGCTAACAATGTGATGCTAGAAACAGCATACAAATACAAGTGTGATTCACACAAATATTGGATGAAAGATTTTTGGTCATCAATAGGGAGCTTACGGTTTGCGTCATTGCTGAGTGCATTCAGTTGCACTTGATAACTTTTTAATGTTGCTTTATACCTATTGTAAGTATTATAAGCATTGGTATTGGGAGTCTCTGATGCTAGTAGCAGATGTAATGGATGAGTCACACATTTGAAGGTCTGAACGGATGAATACACTCTTTGTGTCACAGCACAAACACACACACACTTTCTCTGTGTGACTCACACAAACCTCCAGACCATCTAGTTAATTCTTTGAGTCATTTAACTCATTTTGCTCTTTAACTGCTGCTGAATATTAATAAAGATGAGCTCTAAATGCATCTTTAAATCACTGCACATTATAGCCAGATATTCTTTCACTGACAGCCTCTATCAGAGTTTGATATACACTATTTAAAATGTAAATTTGCCATAAGAGAAAGAATGAACAATGACAATAACGTTACATCCAATATTAGGGAGTAACTAACTAGAAATAGCCATACTACTACATT
This sequence comes from Garra rufa, assembly GCF_049309525.1. Taxonomy (NCBI): domain Eukaryota; kingdom Metazoa; phylum Chordata; class Actinopteri; order Cypriniformes; family Cyprinidae; genus Garra; species Garra rufa. The sequence goes on along the minus strand of NW_027394277.1, from coordinate 545,510 downwards.
TTTGTAGAAGCATATGGTAAGTAAACAGCACCAGCAACTTTTTCACCAAACAGCATAGCAAAAAAAGAGAAAAAAGTGTGTCAATTTTAAAATGATCATCATCTGCGCATTATACTGACATATCTCTTATTTATATTTTAATAGCAGATCTCAGTTTGACAAAGAGAAGGCTAGTGTGAATCTCATGTATACATACATGAGCAAAAGGATATAAGATCAAACATACATCAGGATTAGAATACAGTGATCTGAAAAGGATTTGGACAGTTGCAGGTAAAAATTGACTACCATACTATGGAAGTCAATGGCTATCAGCCACTGTTTGGGTACCAACATCAACAGAATAAAGAAACTCAGGTTTGGAACAATATGTGACCCTGGACCACAAAACCAGTCTTAAGTCGCTGGGGTATATTTGTAGCAATAGCAAAAAACACATTGCATGGGTCAAAATTATAGATTTTTTTTTATGCCAAAAATCATTAGCACATTAAGTAAAGATCATGTTCCATAAAGATATTTGTAAAATTCCTACTGTAAATATATCAAAATGTAATTTTTGATTAGTAATATGCATTGTTAAGAACTTAATTTGGACAACTTTAAAGGCGATTTTCTCAGTATTTAGATTTTTTTGCACCCTCAGATTCCTCATTTTCAAATAGATGTATCTCGGCCAAATATCCTAACAAACCATACATCAATAGAAAGCTTATTTGTTGAGCTTTCATGTGATGCATACATCTCAGTTTTGTCAAATTTAACCTTATGACTGGTTTTGTGGTCCAGGGTCACATATGTTCCCAAATTTAAAATTGAAGGTGAACTATCCCTTTAAATGTGATTCATTAAGTCAAGTATCTCAGTAACGCTGCAGGATCTTTTCTCTCACGTCACTTTCTTAATCATTTCATCAAGTCTTAATGTGTTGCTTCATTTGATTTTGCATTGCAAGTGGAATAATTAGCTTGAAGTGAATTATTTAGCTTGAAGCATGTGTTTGTTTTCTAATGCACTGACATTCAGACAAGTGTCCAAATATGCATCATAAAAAACTTAAATTTTAAGGTAAGCTTGATTATAACCACAAACATAACACCTTATAATAGCATTAAAACTCTGTCTGGGAACATTAACTAGTTCTTAACCTATTAACTGGCTATGGTTTGCAGTAAAGAACAAATGGAAGATGGTTCAACAACTTTAAACTGAGATAAAGCTCAGATTGGCAGTAATACTCAACAAATATCAGCAAGGTGACGTTAATTGTATAAACGCTGGTGGCTTGTGTGAGAGAGAACAAATGTTGTTTACACGCCTGCCGGCCAAAACCGCAAACTGCACAATGCTGTTTACTGCAAACACACCCATATGCCATTGTGTTTTATTACTGTGACTCACATATCACGAGAGTCACGAACATGAAGCGTCTCACGTCTGACCGTGGCGAAAGCAAACCTGATTGACTGACATACATCTGAGGTTTGATATCCAGCCGTCTAGACCAAGCGCATTTTAACAGGGTGTTGCAAGTGTCTATTTAGTCACAGACCACAAACACATTAAAGGCCAGACAGACATCAATATGACAAATTACAGCTATATTAAATATTAAAAAGCTTTCAAATTAGAAGAAAATTATTTATAAAGGAAAACTTGGTGCTTGCTTGCTCAAGACACACAAGCAATTTTGGGGGAAATTTTGAAATACACTGTAAAATAATTGCTCGAGGTTGTTAATAAAACAGATTATTAGAGTATGTTTTACAAGAAAATAATATTTCAGTCTTTCTACTTTAAAATTTCACGTTTAATTCAATGTGTTACTTGAGGTTCAAAGTAAATCCTACACCATTTTTTAGTGTATTTAATATTTAAATATGCAAATGACATGCTAATTATATATGTGCTAATTGTCAGACATTTCCAGAACAAAAACCTAAACACTTCATAAAGTCAGGTTCAAAATAATAGCAGAACTGCAAGATATAAACACTGAATTGGGAGAAATAAACAGAACTGTGAGAAGTAAATGCAGAACTGAATTGTGAAATACAAATGTAGAATTGTGATACAAACACAGAATTATGAGAAATAAATGCAGAATTGCGAGAAATAAATGCAGAATTAAAAGTAATAAAAAGAATGGCTCATTATAAACGCAGAATTGTGGGAAATAAACAGAATTGCAAATAAATGCAGAATTGCTAGATATAAATGCAGAATTGTGAGAAATAAATGCAGAATTAAAAGTAATAAAAAGAACTGCGCATTATAAACGTAGAATTGTGAGAAATAAACAGAATTGTGAGACAGAAATGCAGAATTGCGAGATCTACATGCAGAATTGTGAGAAAAATGCAGAATTACAAGAAATAAACATGAAATTGCAAGAAATAAACAGAATTGCATGTTATAAATGCAGAGTTGTGAGAAATAAATGCAGAATTGCGAGAAAAACAGAATTACAAGAAAAATGCAGAATTGCATGTTATAAACACAGAATTGTGAGATATAAATGCTGAATTGCAAGCAAAATGCAGAATTGCATGTTACAAATGCAAAATTCTGAGAAATAAACGCAGAATTGTGAGATATAAATGCAGAATTGCAAGATATAACCACAAAATTGCGAGAAAAATGTTGAATTGTGAGAAATAAATGCAGAATTGCGAGAAATAAACATAATTGTGATAAATGCAGAATTGCATGCTACAAACGTAAAATTGCGAGAAATAAACACAGAATTGCATGTTATAAATGCAGAGTTGTGAGAAAAAAATGCAGAATTGCAAGAAAAATGCAGAATTGCAAGAAATAAACATAATTGTGATCAATAAACGCAGAATTGCATGTTACAAATGCAAAATTGTAAGAAATAAACGTAGAATTGCGAGATACAAATGCATATTTGTGATAAATACCTTGCAGAATTGTGAAAACTAAATGCAGTTGCGAGAAATCCACTCCCACTTGCGAGAAATAAATGCAGAATTCTGAGAAATAAACGCAAAATTGCAAGAAAAAAAAAAGTTAAATTGCTAGATAAAAAAAAAAAAAATTGGAAATGGAAATAAATGCAGAATTGTGTGATATATATATATATATAAATGGTGTAAACAGGCTTCCACAGAAAGAATCAAAATTGTCAAAAATGTAAAAATACACCATCGCATGAAAAAAAATAATGGTTTTGACTGTAGTGTCAGGATGCTAAAAATTGTTTGTAGCATGGCGTTATGTGGTTGATAGGGTGGTTATCCAAGCAAAAGACATCCAGCATGTGACAAATAATTAGAAAATCAAAACTAATAGCAAGCCTCTCCTCAACAAGACGCATGATTTGATGAATCATTTACATGATTATGGGTTTGTTCCAATCACTAACTCTTGAGTTTAAGCAACAGTAACCGAGACACTTCCCTTAGTAAACAGCAGTAATAAACAATACACATCCTGGCATGAATTGGGTTGCATCAGTGAAGTTACTGGTGCAGTTTTTGTCAGATGCAGGAAAGCCGTTTCAAGGTGAAGCCTGGAGGTGCTGGAGCTTAAATCAATATGACCGGAATGTTTTCATGATGTTCTTCAGATGAGAGCTGCTGATTCATAATCAGGTTTTGCATTTAATCCCTCAGAGACAGAGACCGAGCGCAGCGACTCGAGCAGCAAATCGGCAGACACACTTCAGGAATCGGGAATCAGCGTGTGGAAAATCAGCCGCTACCTGCACCGAATATTATTCAAACAAACGCAGATTTCACACCAGCACTTCTGTGAGATACAGGCGGAAAGGCCAAGTCATTTTAGCAAAATCAGTTTCTTTCAATTAAATGATAAACAAAATATATTCAAAACCAAATTTTAGTTTACAAAATTGCTGTTTATAGATACACACACACACACACACACACACACACACACATTTCTTGGGCTATAAATCCCATTTCCGTGATTCTCTGAATTCACATTACTAACGTTGATCGTATCATTAGAGAGAGTGTTTGTGGGTTAGAATAAAAAACAGGAAGAAGGAGGAGACACAGAGAGATTGATAAGAGGAACATTAGAGATGCAGAGGAGGAAGATCCGCCTGACGACACCATCCATCTTCAGTCTCCAGTAAATGATCATTACAGCAGCTCAGTCATAGAGGAGTTCCAATATTTTTCATCAGTCAAACCAGTCAGACATCAGACGGTCAGACTGACGAAACTGCCGGCAAACAAACCTGATCAGTGTTTGTTAAAGCAATGCCACTTTCACTATTACTGACACTCGCGGTGAGGGATTTGATCAATCAAATCAACCAAAGAACTGAGGAGATCTTCAGAAGAACTTAATGTGATTGACGTGATTGTTCAGACATGAACAACTTTTTACCTAGTGGAGGATAAATTAAAATAAAATAAAATCTCAGTGTTTGAGATACAGTTTCAAGACATTAGAATGTGCCATTGATTTACTAAATGAATTAAGTTATCTTAATTGATCTGATTTTAATGTTTTTAAGTGAATAATAAAATTAAATAAAATTAAATATCAGATGTGCCATTCATTTACCAAATGATCAGACTTGAATCATTTTAACCATGTGAATACAATCAAATAAATCAAAATATGAGACATACATACAACATAAAACTTCAATACATTAAGAGATCAGAATATCAGATGTGCCATTGAATCAGACTAGCATGAAACTAATACAAAATAAAATTAAATAAAATTAAGTTAAATAAATGTGTTACTGATTTAAGTGATCAGACTTAAATATTATGGATAAAATTGACAAAATAAAAATAAATATAAATGTAAATAACAATAATGCAAATAAAAATATGACACATTGAGATATTAAGAGACTAGAATATCAGATGTGCCATCTATTTACTAAATGATCAGACTTGAATATTTTTAACCAGGTGAATAAATAAAATAAAATAAAGTGCCACTGATTTACAGTGATCAGACTTAAATATTTTGAATAAAACTAACAAACTAAAAATAAATAAATATAAATATTAAAAACACAAAAATATGAGACATTGAGATATTAAGAGACAAGAATATCAGATGTGCCATTGATTTACTAAATGATCAGACCTGAATATTCTCAAATAAAATAAAATAAAATAAAATAAAATAAGATAAAATAAAATAAAATAAAACAAAATTAAATTAAATTAAATTAATAAAATAAAAGACCAGAATATATCAGATGTGCCACTGATTTACTAAGTGATCAGCCATAAATAAATAAAACTGATAAAACTGACAAAATAAAAATAAATATAAATAACATAAAAATACAAGACATTGAGATATTAAGAGACAAGAATATCAGACGTGCCATTGATTTTCTAAATGATCAGACCTGAATATTTTTAACTTAAATATTTTTAACCAAGTGTAAAATAAAATAAAATAAAATAAAATAAAATAAAATAAAAGAGACTTTGAGATATCAAGAGACCAGAATATCAGATGTGCCACTTATTTACTAAGTAATCAGCCTTAAATATTTTGGATAAAACTGACAAAATAAAATAAAAAATCATAAGTAAATAAAAAATACCAGACTTCAAGACATAAGAGATCAGAATATCAGTTGTGCCACTGAATCACTAAGTGGTCAGACTAGGATAAAACTGACGAAATAAAATATATTATAAAAAATTACATAAAATATAGTAAAACTTATCAAGACATATCAAGACACTAGAATATGATAGAGAACTCTTGCCTTAAACCAGATAAAAACCACACCCTGGCAACTACACAAGCGCATCCGAGGTACGTACTGTAGGGGAAAATCTGTAGAATGAATGGCAACATAGTAAAAACATGGTCAAATGTGTTCAGTGGAGTTAAAGACTTTCACTCTTACCGACAGCTGAAAATATCATCAAATAAGCCAAGATATTTAATAAACAAGCATGCAGGTTATGCATCATTACATCTAGGATGTGTTTACAGAGTCAAGGTGCATTGCGGGAGATTGTTACGGAAACTGATGGAACGACCCAGAAAAGTTCTTCTGCATGTGCTTCAAAAGTGAAATGATGTCGTTTGTCACCTGACATCCCGATCACAGCAAACAGAAGCACATTTCTTTTCTATGACGCTGTGATCACTGTGATTCCAAGAAAGCGGAAATGATTTGAAAGGTGGTGAGTGTGAGCGTGATGGATGACTCTGGACAGCGTCACGGCGAGCCGCAGCATGTGTGATGATGCAGCAGTCTGGAGAAGAACAGCAGACGGACAGGAGCTTCAGCACAACTTCAGACTCATGATGCAACTGATCAGAAACAGCAGTTTGATGCTGAAGCCTTCACAAGTTCTGACAGACGTTCCTGGAAAGAATTTGCGATTGCTGGATGAACTGAATTATAATTTATAACTTCTGAACATCACACAACTAACTATATTTGCTACCCACAAAACAGCATTTCATCACAAGTTTTGCATACTTAGTTTTGCAAATGAATGTCTTTTCAACATTACAAAACCCATTTGCAACAGTCTAAAGTTATATAAAACAAACAAGTAATATTTGTAATGTCAGTTATCATTTAAATGAAAAAGAAATAATGCAGAATTGAAAGATATAAACAGAATTGCAAGAAATAATGCAGAATTGTGAGAAATAAATGAAGAATTGCAAGATACAAACAGAATTACAAGATATAAATGCAGAATTATAAGATATAAATGCAGAATTGCAAGATACGAATAGCATTGCGAGATATAAATGCAGAATTGTGAACAAATATTACAGAATTATGGGATATAAACGCAGAATTGCAAGAAATAATGCAAAATTGCAAGATATAAACAGAGAATTGCAAGAAATAATGAAGAATTGTGAGAAATACACAGAATTGCAAGATATAAACACAAAATTGCAAGATATAAATGCATAATTGTGAGAAATAAACAACTGTGAAAAATAAATGCAGAATTGCAAGATGTAAATGCAAAATTGAGAAATATAAATGCAGAATTGTGAGAAAAAATGCAGAATTGTAAGATATAAACACAAAATTGCAAGATATAAATGTAAAATTGCATGATATAAATGCAAAATTACATGATAAAAAAAAGCAAAATTGTGAGATATAAACGCAAAATTGCAAGATATAAATGCAAAATTGCATCATAAAAATGAAAAATTTCATGCTATAAATGCAAATTGTGAGATATAAACACAAAATTGTAGAACATAAATGCAAAATTGCATGAAATAATTGCAAAATTGCATGATATAAATGCAAAATTGTGAGATATAGATGCAGAATTGCAAAATATAAAAGTAAACCAGTGTTATTTTACTATCATTAATATATTATTACAGTTTTAGTTAATTTTTGGAAATAGATTTTATTTTTATATTTTTTGTTTTTACTTAGTTTTTGTATTTTTTTGTTATTTTTATTCATACCTACATACTTTTTTTATAAATTATAATTATATTAAATTTATTTAAATTTAAATTTATATTTATATTAAATAATTAAATTGTATTAAAATTTACATTTACTATTTTTAGTTATTTTTTGCTTTAGTTAATGAACAAAAATATTACATATATATATATTCTTTTTTCTTAATTTCAGTTAACTTTTATTATAGTTTTAGTTAACTGTAATAACCCTGATTTAAGGGTTTGAATCATTTTTAATTCATAATAATAATTCATATTTTGTTTTTGTATTTTTTTAAACAAGTTAAACCAATAAAGTATTTGCATAGTATTTAAATTTATTTCAACTAATAACATTTTTAACGGATTTAATTTTAGTTTTAGTTAATAATCCTGGTCTACAGAAACACACTGCTAGTAGCCGCATTTCTCTTCTCCAGTTTTTTTTGTTTTTGCTTTTTGTTTTGTTTTGTTTTGTTTTGTTCTCTCTCTTCTCAGTCCTGAGGCTGAACTGATGGAGTCTGATTGTGAGTTCATAGGTGGAAAAAGAACTGCCCACCGCTCCAAGACACAAGACAGCATGCAAAGCACACACACACAGCTTTGGGCAACTTCAGCCACATTTTTTTCCTCCTCCCGTTGTTTACTCCACACATCAGCGCTCAGGTAAAACACCTCACAAAACCACCACACTAATGTTTCTTTTAGTCAAACAGCAGCTGTTTCAAATTCTATAGTGAGCTGCCCTCACGCATACAACCTACACAGGCAGCATCCTAATTGAAACAGACCCTCATAAATGATTTGAAAAGAAGCAATTCTGAAATATGAAATGCAAATCATATGCAATGCAACTAAATAATTAAATAACAAATAATAATAACTGGCTTCAACTATAAAGTAAATTTTTTATTTAAATAAATAATTTAATTATTGCATTGCATCAGGGCCCACAGGACAAAGTTAGCATTGCAACATCACAAATAGAGAAAAAAGAATATGGAAAGAGAAAAAAAAAACATGCTATTGAAACATATATTAATTTCTTATTTATACTTTTGTTCTAACATTTTATTTTTTTCATTTAAAAAATAAAAATAAAATAATAATTGTATGAGAATTTTGGGCACCTATATGAAATTATAAAAGGTTTGGGGTCAGTAAGATTTTTAAATGTTTTTAAAAGAAGTCTCTTCTGCTCACCAAGGCTGCATTCAATTGCTCAAAAATACAGTAACAATTTTGAAATATTATTACAACTAAAATAACAGTTTTCTAAGTAAATATATTCTAAAATGTCATTTATTTCTGTAATCAAACAGAATTTTATCAGCGTCATTACTCCAGTCTTCAGTGGCCTATAATCCTTCAGAAATAATTCTGATATTCTGATTTGCTGCTCAAGAAACAATTATTATTATTATTAATGTTGAAAACAGCTGTGCTGCTTCATATTTTTGTGGAAACTGTAATACATTTTACTTTTCAGAAATCTTTGATGAATATTAAGTTCAAAAGAACAACAATTATTTGAAATCAAAATCTTTTTCTAATGTTGCCAAAATAACCTGATAGTCTATTAAGCTTTAAAATACAACTATATGTCTAAATAGTCATCTCACTAGTGTTTGAGAAAGAGTTTGTACGTTTTTCCGTGGGCTAAATCGTGTATCACATTAACAGAGTGCCAGTCGTGATGAATATGTTTCCTTGAGAGCTTTAGTCTCAGGGTATAGGAATAAGGCCTTCAGCGAGGTTGAACAATTCAGGTTTATAATAATTGGGTCACTGTTGGTGTCTGCACTGGGCTTTCTCAACTTCACAAGCACAGAAATATAACACAGAGATGGAAATATAAAGAGTGACGCCACAAAACTACTCTAAATACACACTGACAAGATTATACAGCTCATCTCAGGAAATACAATGAACCTGAATGCAAGATTTAAACATAATGCCAGTTCATAAGTTCATGGCATTTCAGAACAAAACCAATGACATACTCTAGTCTAGAAAATAAAGGGCCTTTATTGGCATGTAGAGCTGGATGATAAGGCAAAAAATAAAACCTCGATTTTTTATCAGAACATTTGACTGATTCAAGATTATTTTAATCATTAAAGGGCACAAGATTTTTTTTTTGCATTTAGTTAGACACATTTTTTTTTTTTTTCAGTAATAACCAAACGGCCAGTGGCAGACTGCTATGTTTGATCAATTTAGCCTTCTCAAATCATCACAATTTGCCTAAATTAAATCTATAGATATAAAACAGCTCAAGCATATTACAATGTTAGTTTAAACACTTATCCTATATGAATTTGCGCTATTGGGTGCATATCCAATCGTTTGTGTAGAGAGTGGAAGCTGAAGCACACTTTACAGGACATGTAGGCGCCAGTGCGATCACTTGCATTTCAAAATACACCATCGTTTTTGCTCATAAAGGTAAGGGTTGGCTAATACATTGTTTGGAACTATAAAGGGTCTACTTTTATTTGTGATCACTCACAATATCAACAAAACGTGCTTTTATAAAATAAAGAAAACACGGGATGCACTTTCTGCAGTTTCAGTCTTGAAGGAGTGTTTCTGATAAACCGAAACTCAGTGAATACTAGCCTAACTTGATAAATATATCTATAGAAAGCTTTGAATTACTACTTTAAAATATAAAAACTTTATACTTTTTTATAAAATCCCTAAAGATGCATTTCTTTCTAAAGGCGCATCCAGTGAGGAAATGGCGAATCAGGATCATTAACTTCATCTTTGCGATACTTACTCAGAAAACACTAGAATATTAATAAATAATTCAAATATCGCCTTACTATTCCCAATAAAAAGAAGGGTGGGCTGAGCAGTAGCTCATTAGCATTTAAAGAGCCATGCACCGAAACGGGACGTGTTTTTGACAAGGTAAAAAGGGTGTTGTTTTACACTACCATTGAGGAATTTTAACCAAAGTATGTTAAAGGCATTTTATGAAGATCCTAAAGAACCATGCCAACTTGTGGAAAATGGGTATCTGATGTCCCCTTACCAACAGCTATTAAAACTGTCTTTGTAAAATTAATGCATGAAATATGAAGGCAAAAGTATTGTATTTTAAACATATCCTATATGTTCAGAAGTAATAGGAAATAGAAAAAAATTTAATATTTCTATTCAAAAGACATTCAGTTTTAAAGGTCAATTTAAAAAGTAAATTCAAAAGTCTTACAAAATGACTAAACGTAAAACACCAGCAGCACAGCAGCACCTTTCAGCCTTTCAACATCATACAAACTTGAAATATCAAACCTTCTTCACAAGGTTTTTCATTCCACTCTACTGCTTTTGAATAGTTCTTTTTGTGTAAACATGTTTGATGGACACCTTTGTCTATGGTTTGCACATCAAACGGCATTAATTAGAAGTTCAACTTGCATCTCATAACCTTGCATTTTACCCAATCCACTGCCCGCATCTCATGTTTTTTTTTTTTTTAAATGAAAAAACGCACACTGTGTGAACACCTGCTTATAGGATTAGCGATGTGTTCAACGTTACAGTTGTTTTATAGAACACATCACATGGTAACAGTTAATCAGGTACGCCGTCATACACTCTGATAATTTATTTCTGTCTCAACTGTTACCACTGGTGTCCTGTTATTTGTCAAATTTTTCAAAACAGCAATTCCTTAACTTTTTTTCTTTTTAATCTCAAGAACCTTGCACGCAATGGAAAGATTCCAGGGATGTTAAATGGTTCTTTATGAAACCACAAATGCCAATAAAGAACCTTTATTTGAGTGTTGAACCTGTCCATTGCTCAAAAGGTTCTTTATAGTGGAAAAAGGGCTTTTAGATCATTAAAGCATTCTTAACAATTAGACAAACATATTTTTTTTTAGAACTGTTTGCTAAAAGATTCTTGGGGGAACCAAAAATTGTAATAAAAACCTCTTTTGGAACCTTTAGAATCTTTTCATTCCACAAAAGGTTATTTGTGGTGGAAGAAGGTTCTTTAGTCTATTTAATTCCTCAATGCATGCTTCAGTGAACAGTTCTTAAAATAACCACCTTTACCTAATTTAAAGAACATTTTAATAATCTACAAGAACTTTTATGCAATGGACATGTAAGAAAAGTGTAAGAAAAGAAACTGAAAGGCTCTTTGGGGGAGTGAAATGGTTTTGGTTCCTGGCACTTTTTACTAAATGAAGGACTATAAAAATAAATTCTAAAGAATGACTAATAGAAAAAGGAAAACAAGACATAGATGTGAAAGGGAAACAAGGGCAGGAATCAACCAGGTTAAGCAAGACAATAAAAGTGTCATAAACAAAATATATGTACATTAAGGACTCTAATTCTAATGACCTTCTATGACTAATGTGTGCGAAAACCGGTCCCTTGTTTCGATTCTAGGCATGGGTGTAGATAGAAATAACAGCATTCAAATAAGGGATATTTTCAACACAAATAAATAAGCATTACGACTTCATGTAGTTTATAATAATATTAAAGCTTGGGCTGCCTGCAGAGCTATTTTCCTTATTCTTTTTCTCCAAGGATTTGAAGCCTTGAACCAAACCAGTCAGCTCTGAGACCAATCACATTTAAATCACAGCAGAAACCTTGAAATGTGAAAGGAGACAATGCAGAAGAGTAGTAAAGAGAACGGAGTAAAGGAACTATCATACCAGCCTTGGCAGGAGATTGTTATCAGTCTTGTATAGTGTACATGCTACAGCTAAAAGCTGGAAATTTGAATAGGACTTTCATTTCCAGGACTCCAATGTTACGTCCTATTCATCACAGGAAATCGAAAGAAAATAAGTTTTGCTCTACACAAGGTAGGTCTGGTGTCATACACTCTTAACAATAAAGGTTTCAAAGGGAGTTTTTGCAACAGTGCCATTACAAGTTTTATTATATATTAAAAGTTTAACAGAAATTAAATTTTTAGGGCCCTATGAAATGTTTTTTCTTACATTCAGATTCATTTTACCAAGTCCTGTTTTCCACTTTAATTTCTTTACTTGTTTTCCATTTTATTTGAATTTTGTTTGTTTGTTTGTTTGTTTGTTTGTTTGTTTGTTTTAATTAAACCTTAATAATCAAAAGCATGTGTAATTAAATGAACTAAAAAAAAACAACAACTTAATTTATTAATTTGTTAGGGCCTATGATTTTTGTTTTATTCATCGTAATCAAATGAATACATAAAACATCAATTTATTTTTTAATCAAATAAAAATTAAACAAACCCTTCAATTTTTGGGCAAACAGTGAAGTCATTATTATTAGCAATCTACTGTATAATAGTAACATATTTGTCACAATTTCTTCACAATTTCTCCAAACTTTTTTGACGAGTTGCCGTGAAGACATTAAAGCTTTTGTATTGTATATTTTGCAACAGTGCCATTAAAAGTTTTATTACATATTAAAAGTTTGACAAAAATTTAATTTTTAGGGCCCTATGAAAAGTTTTATCCTTTTCTTAAATTCAGATAATTTTTTTTTACCCAATTCTGTTTTCCACTTTAATTTCTTTACTTGTTTTCCATTTTAATTTTTTTGTTTGTTTTAATTAAACTTTAATAATCAAAAGCATGTCTAATTAAATGAACTCATGAAAACAACTTAATTTATTAATTTGTTAGGGCCTATGATTTTGTATTTATTCCTGGTAATCAAATGAATAC